>NW_023662156.1:2500-15000 GCF_015228065.2 Penaeus monodon | reverse complement strand
AGAGGGGGAGGAGGAGCAGATTTAGGAGAAGGGTGAGGCCTCGCCAAAAAGGGATATGGCATGTTTGATAGGAGAGAAACAGACCGTGAGCTAGGGGAAATGAGTGGGTGTGAAGAACGATGTGCTACGAAGATCAACAACCGAGGCGAGCATTTCTAAAACTTTCTAGCTATCTAGAACATGGGGTTTCCCTTTGGTCAAATGATTGAAGGGGTGCGTTTTCCATGGTAGATTTCATAAGTATGCAGTTCTTCAGAAAGGAGACGACAAAAGTACTTCCATGGTGTCGTTCTATTTTTGCCTCTTCCTCACTTCGCACGTCCATTAATGGTTTTACTATGTCGAAGAAAGTCATTATCTCGTGACAAGCAGGGGTATTCCCTGATAACCTGTCTGTGGTCGTCGTTATCTGGATATTGCTGGAGCTTTGTCAGAGTTTAGGAAGGGGCTTTCTTTAGATAAATAAGAGTTTTTGTTAAAGATGATAGCAATGCTATAACATTTTAACCCTTACCATATTTTCCCAAGTCTGAAAAAACTGCTCAGTTCATATACATATACTTCAATCACCCTTGTATTTGAAAAAAGGGCATTTTGCTTTCTCTAAGTTATGAAAAGAAGCTTTTCCCTCCCTTATTATGAGGTAATGCGAATATTTTTTCTCCTAAATGAATGCTTTTTTACTTGTCATTTAGAAAATATTGCTTCGGTTGCGGCTTTTTCCCCTTTAGGACTGTGATTTTCAACCGTTTCTCTATAACTTACCTCCTCGACTGTATGTTGCTCGCCATATACCCTTTACTGCCATGTAAAACAAGAATATCTAATGTAGACACACAACAAGAAAGCACCTTTATTTTTTTTTTATTTTGCAAAGAACGTTTTGATTAAGAAATATATATAGTTGATAACTCAGTTTAAGAAAAGAAAAAAAAAAAAACGCATCAGTTGGAAAATCACATGCTGTCTGCTAAGATCCATCACTTCGAGGGTGTCACTAATATTTTTTTTTTTTTTTTTTTTTTACTCGCAGGGGTAAACATATCCTTGGTCCAAAAATCCCTGCTGTAGGCGAATTTGACTTTGTCATTGTCCAAACACGTACAATTATAAAGTTTTATAACATGGGGAGTTATATTTTTTTACCTCTTTTTTCATATCTTATAAAAGTTCTTTTTTTTGATAAAGACATAGTTGCTAAAAGGGAAAAATAATCAAGTGAAAGCCTTCTTGTTATACAAGTGTCTTGATTTTTGAAGATAAAAATAGTTTATAGGGGCCTTAATGTTTTCGCTACTACAACAACTAGGGACATAGTGAAAAATCATAGGCAAAGGATGTTAAGATATATAATTTTTTTTATTTGTTAGATTTTTGTTTTAAGATATTCAAAAAAATTTTAAAAGAGATCGAGTGTCAAATTTTATTCAGTGCCAACGTAAAAAATATTTCTCTTTTTGTATAGGGAGATTTGAAAAAAATATATGCATGTTTTACTTAAAAAGCGGTGGCTGAATGTACGTTTCCCGATAAAGTAAATCACCCATAGCCCGGCCGTGAGGTGATCGTCTCTTAAAGATAACAACTTATCTAGCTCCATCTCTTGCTGCAATTTATAGAAAGGCAAATGACGGGGAAATCGAGAAGTAAAGTTGGTTGAAATTATACCCGTTGGCAAGGTTATTTGTGTCCTTTTATAATATTTTTCCCGTTCTTGTAGGAGACAAAAAAACATATTTGCTAGATAAATGAAACTACAATAATCAACAATCGCCGTAGTCCGACTTAAAGATAGCAACTTATCTAGCCCTGTCTCTTATAGCATGTTTGTAGACTGGTGAGAAAGACCATGGCATGGAAATCGAGAAGTAAAGTTTAGTTGGATTATTTCCCGTCGGCAAGGTTATTTGTATCTTTTTACAATATTTGTCCCGTTCTTGTAGGAGATAAAACAGCATATTTGCTAGATGAATGAAACTATAGTAACCAACATTAGTGGTTACCGTTGCATAGTTCCTTTTCTTCGTATATACTTGTAGGGAGGTACTATAGACAATTTTGTGGAGGGGGAGTAAATTACTGAAAAGCTAGTCCACCTTCTGTTCAAATTTCATCTTTTCTTATATCATCATAAACAGAGGATCCCTAATCGATGTTTACCCTGGTCTTTTTATATCAGAAGAGAATGCACTGTATTGGCGTGCACAAAATTGAGAGCTGAGGCGGGAACATTTTAGGAAATATACCGCATTGCCCCTTGTGGTTAATTAGCAAAACATAACTGGTTCGGCACGTGGGGGACAGGTGGTGGTCCATTTGTTAGATAATTAAAAAAGGAGGGGAAACCGTCTTTGGTCTCGCGCAGATGCGTTGAAAACCTATTAATCCCTCTCTAAATAGAATAAAACCGGCGACTTTTCAACCTGTTAGGTAATTAAACTGTTGTATAAGCCTAAATTTTTTCAAACGTATTTGAGCCTGTTATTTTATTTTTTTTGTATTATCGTCTGTTAGGATGTGTGCTCGTAAAAGTCATAATAAAGACATTGAGTACAACAAGAGTTTCATGACCCTTTTTGAGTGAATTGTATTTTTATTAGAAAGACCCTTTGGGATGTAAGATAGCTTATCAATCCCCCCCGCGAAGTTAAAAAAATTTCTGTTATTCTTATTAGGGTTGCACCTGTTATATTATGATTAACTGTTGTATAAGCCTGCAATTTTCAAAGTGCGTAGTGTGGTTATCACTTTTACATTTACACAAAAAATATAACCCTGTTTTTTTTATTTTATTTGTGTTATCACATGTTAGGACGCGTGTTTGTGTAAGCTTGAAAGTCATATTAAAAGGCATGTTGGGTACAACAAGAGTTTCATGATCCTTTTCACTGAATTGTATTTTTATTATGAAGCCTTTGGGATGTAAGAACGACTAGTATAACATGTTAAAAGAAGAGAGGAGTTCGCAAGTTTATCAATCGTTCCCGTGAATTTAAGAAATTTCTTTCTGAGATTTTCTTATTAGAGTTGCATCTTTGTTATATTATGCATTTGTAAACATTTGTAAAGATATTGATTATGGTCTTTGCAAGTATTTTTTTTTATATATGCATATAGAGTGAGAAATGGATAGTGTCATATGCATATATTTTTGTCTTATATTTACGTAATGCGAACATTGTCAATCTTAGTAAGGGTTAAAAGGTTTTCCTTTTTTTGGGTTTGGTTGGTTACACCTCAAGACGAGAGTGCACCACCACCACCGTCATTACCTCTGAACAAGAAGAAATGATCATATTATCATCCTCGTTATATGAAATTCGGGGCAATATAATTTGTATTTGTGTCTGTTTGTTTGTACTAAAGGCATATATGAAGACCTTGTTAGGGTTATTGATTATGACAGTTTCATTCATTAGGAGGGGTGGTCACTCGTCTGTAACAGGATCAATTCTCGATCCGGGTACAAGTTAAAAACACGAGGGAATTTTGCGGGGGCGGGTTGTGGAGGGGAGGAGGGGTGATGAGGGAGGGGGGGTCATCAGTGACACCTGGCATTGGGTTGGATTATGATTGCATCATTCATTAGGAGGGGTGATCACTCGCACTTCAGTGCAGGGCTGTATGAAGATATTCAATGGAGAAACCCACCTACACTACAAATAATAAATCATCGCCAAAAATATGGTTGAGGAGGAAAGTCTATCGCAGACGTGCCGCTACCAGGTGAGAAGACCTGGTAGCGGCACGATCAGTGTGGGTGGTTACACCTACTACTGGTTGGTCCGCAGCAATGGTCACCACCTCCAGGGTGTAGCCATAGTCATCTCCAGTCGACTTCAGCCCGCGGTAGTCGAGGTGACACCGGTTGATGAGCGTATCATGGCATTGAGACTGAAGCATGCTTTTAGCTTCTTGTCTCTTATTGCTGTATATGCTCCTACCGATGTATATAAAACCGATATGAAAGAGGCGTTCTACGCCAAACTCGCATCTGTGGCAGACGATTGCCCCCGGGGAGACATTCGCATTGTTCTGGGCGACTTCAATGCGGTATCCGGCTGTGACCGAGCTGGCTACGAGATATCTGTCGGCCCCCATGGCTCGGGAGCTGATCCCAGCAGCGAGAATAGCCTCCTTCTCTGGGACTTTGCTAGGTCCCAGAAAATGAGGATCTCTGGCTCCTGGTACCAGCGCTCCAACCCGCATCGCTGGACTTGGTACAGCGATACGGGTAATGTGGCCAAGGAGATCGACCACATTCTTGTCAGCACGCGATGGAGGATCCTTCCAGAACTGCAGTGTTTACCGGTGTGCTGAGTTCTGTGGCCCCGACCATAGGCTGCTTGTGGTACCACTGCGGGTCCACTTCAAAACTCCCCGTCCTCCAGTGGCCCCCCTAAGGTGTTTCACTTGGACAGACTAAGGGAGGAGGAGTGTGCCCGTGGGTTCGCCACGGCAGTCTCTGACCGATTCACAGAAACCAGCAACCTGACGGACCCATTTGCTCTGTGGGAGTCCTTCAAGCGCGTAACACTCGAAGCAGCTCAGGAGTCCATTGGCGTACGACCAAGGACAAGGCAGAATACCATCTCCCTGGAGACATTAGAGGCCACTGAAGCATGTCGCAAGGCTCGGCTGAATGGGAATCAAGTCTTGCGTCGTTCCATAGTGTGTAGGGCTCGGACACTGCTGAGAAGGGACAAGGAACAGTCTATCAGGAATCTTGCTGAGGAGGTCGAAGGCCATTTCTTGGTAAATGACCTTTGCCCTGCCTACCAAGCCCTGAGAAAACTGAACCTTAAAAGCCCTCCTCACAGATGACTGCAGTCCGATCAGTGGATGGACGGATCATCTCAGATCATGTTGGGGTTCGTGAACGTTGGGCTGAGTATTTTGAGCAGTTGTACCAGGTAGACCCTCCAACAGTTAGCTTGGATGCAAGCGATGTCGCAGTGCCTGTGCCGGACCCACTCATCAGCGAGGAACCTCCTACCCTAACAGAGGTTAGGCTGGCGATTTCCAAGCTGAAGAGTGGGAAAGCTGCAGGCATATGTGATATCCCTGCTAAAACTGCTAAAGGTGGGGGTAAACCCTATGGCTCGGGGCCTGCATACAGTCCTGACTGCCATTTGGCAGTCTGGTACCATTTCCCCTGACCTACTGAGGGGCGTGGTCATCCCTCTCTGGAAGGGGAAAGGGGATCGATGGGACTGTAGCAACTACCGTGGCATTACACTGCTCAGCATACCAGGCAAGGTTCTCGCCCACATTCTCTAAAAACGAATCCGCAACCACCTACTGAGGCACCAGAGGACCGGAGCAGTCTGGATTTACTCCTGGCAAGTCCACAATGGGACGTATACTAGCGCTTCGAGTAATTGTGGAACGCCGTCGTGAGTTTGGTCGTGGGTTGCTTGCAGCCTACATCGACTTCAAGAAGGCGTTTGACTCGGTGCATCGGGAATCGCTATGGGAGATCCTGAGACTCAGGGGAATTCCGACACAGATTATTGGCCTGATAGCAAGCCTCTATACTGGTACTAATAGTGCTGTAAAGTGTGGTGGGGGTATGTCGAACTTCTTCTCTGTTAATTCAGGGGTGAGGCAAGGCTGTGTCCTTGCACCAACACTTTTCAACACCTGTATGGACTGGATAATGGGCAGAGCTACTAGCCAAAGTCAGTGCGGAGAAACCCACTAGGCAATTTTAAGGTCTCGGACCTTGACTTGCCGACGATGTTGCCATCCTATCTGAGTCCTTGGAGTCACTGGTGGCGGCTCTTGATGCATTTAAAAATGAGGCGATGCCCCTAGGCCTAGAGGTCTCCTGGACCAAGACCAAGATTCAGGACTTTGGGGGCCTGTTAGGGGAAACCCGTTCAGTCGATCCATGCTTGCGGCGAGGACATTGAAGTCACAGAAAGTTTACATACCTTGGTAGCGTAGTCCATATCTTTTGGGTTGTCAGACCAGGAAGTCAGTAGACGGATTGGTCTGGCAACAGGAGCCACGAACTCGATCAACAAGAGCGTTTGCAGATGTCGGTACCTATGCAGTCCCTACGCCGGATCATGGGGTACAGTTGGCAGGACCACGTGTCCAACCGGCGGTTACACCGTGAGACTGGCATGGGACCTGTTACTTGCATAATCCAGGTTCGCCAACTCAGGCTATATGGCAACCTAGCTGGCCTCACTATAGACGACCCTGCCCATCAGGTTGTCTCTCTGCGAGACAACCCTGGGTGGAGGAGACCTGTGGGACGTCCTAGGAGATCATGGCTTGGGCAGCTCGACGAGACCTGTCGCGAGGAATTAGAGATGGGCCATGTGCCTACCTAGAGACTCGCCTCGAGGGATCCTCGTGGCTGGAAGCGAAGGGTGGATGCGGCCATGCGCCCCCCGTCGGCGTTAGCCCCTTGATGATGATGATATATATATATATATATATATATATATTATCATCATCAAGGGGCTAACGCCGACGGGGGGCGCATGGCCGCATCCACCCTTCGCTTCCAGCCACGAGGATCCCTCGAGGCGAGTCTCTAGGTAGGCACATGGCCCATCTCTAATTCCTCGCGACAGGTCTCGTCGAGCTGCCCAAGCCATGATCTCCTAGGACGTCCCACAGGTCTCCTCCACCCAGGGTTGTCTCGCAGAGAGACAACCTGATGGGCAGGGTCGTCTATAGTGAGGGCCCGCTAGGTTGCCATATAGCCTGAGTTGGCGAACCGGATTATGCAAGTAACAGGTTTCCCCTCCAGTCTCACGGTGTAACCGCCGGTTGGACACGTGGTCCTGCCAACTGTACCCCATGATCCGGCGTAGGGACTGCATAGGTACCGACATCTGCAAACGCTCTTGTTGATCGAGTTCATGGCTCCTGTTGCCGGACCAATCCGTCTAACTGACTTCCTGGTCTGACAAACCAGAGATATGGACTACGCTACCAAGGTATGTAAAACTTTCTGTGACTTCAATGTCCTCGCCGCAAGCAGGATCGACTGAAAAGGGTTCCCCCAACAGGCCCCCAAAGTCCTGAATCTTGGTCTTGGTCCAGGAGACCCCTAGGCCAGGGGCATCGCCTCATTCTAAATGCATCAAGAGCCGCCACCAGTGACTCCAAGGAAATCAGATAGGATGGCAACATCGTCGGCAAAGTCAAGGTCCGAGACCTTAATATTGCTAGTGTTGCCCGCACTGACTTTGGCTAGTAGCTCTGCCCATTATCCCGTCCATACAGGTGTTGAAAAGTGTTGGTGCAAGGGGCACAGCCTTGCCTCACCCCTGAATTAACAGAGAAGAAGTTCGACATACCCCCACCACACTTTACAGCACTATTTTGTACCAGTATAGAGGCTTGCTATCAGGCCAATAATCTGTGTCGGAATTCCCCCGAGTCTCAGGATCTCCCATAGCGATTCCCATTGCACCGAGTCAAACGCCTTCTTTAAGTCGATGTAGGCTGCAAGCAACCCACGACCAAAACTCACGACGGCGTTCCACAATTACTCGAAGCGTAGTATACGGTCTATTGTGGACTTGCAGGAGTAAATCCAGACGCTCGGTCTCTGGTGCCTCAGTAGGTGGTTGCGGATTCGTTTTAGAAGAATGTGGGCGAGAAAACCCTTTCCTGGTATGCTGAGCAGTGTAATGCCACGGTAGTTGTACAGTCCAAACGATCCCCTTTTCCCCCTTTCCCGAGAGGGGTGACCCCCGCCCTCAGTAGGTCAGGGGAAATGGTACCAGACTGCCAAATGGCAGTCAGGACTGTATGCAGGCCCCGAGCCATAGGTTCACCCCCAGCCTTTAGCAGTTCAGCAGGGATATCACATATGCCTGCAGCTTTCCCACTCTTCAGCTTGGAAATCGCCAGCCCAACCTCTGTTAGGGTAGGAGGTTCCTCGCTGATGAGTGGTCCGGCACAGGCACTGCGACATCGCTTGCATCCAAGCTAACGTTGAGGGTTCTACCTGGTACAAAATGTCAAAATACTCAGCCCAACGTTCACGAACCCCAAAATGATCTGAGATGATCCGTCCATCCCCTGATCGGACTGCAGTCATCTGTGAGGAGGGCTTAAGGTTCAGTTTTCTCAGGGCTGGTAGGCAGGGCAAAGGTCATTTACCAAGAAATGGCCTTCGACCTCCTCAGCAAGATTCCTGATAGGGCTGTTCCTTGTCCCTTCTCAGCAGTGTCCGAGCCCTACACACTATGGAACGACGCAAGACTTGATTCCCATTCAGCCGAGCCTTGCGACATGCTTCAGTGGCCTCTAATGTCTCCAGGGAGATGGTATTCTGCCTTGTCCTTGGTCGTACGCCAATGGACTCCTGAGCTGCTCGAGTGTTACGCGCCCTTGAAGGACTCCCACAGAGCAAACTGGGTCCCCTCAGGTTGCTGGTTTCTGTGAATCGGTCAGAGACTGCCGTGGCGAACCCACGGGCACACTCCTCCTCCCTTAGTCTGTCCAAGGGGAAACACCTTAGGGGGGCACTGGAGGGACGGGGAGTTTTTAAGTGGACCCCAGGGTAGCCACAAGCAGCCTATGGTCGGGGCCACAGAACTCAGCACTCCGGTAAAACCCTGCAGTTCTGAAGGATCCTCCATTGCGTGCTGACAAGAATGTGGTCGATCTCCTTGGCCCCCATTACCCGTATCGCTGTACCAAGTCCAGCGATGCGGTTTTGGGGCGCTGGTACCAGGAGCCAGAGATCCTCATTTTCTGGGACCTAGCAAAGTCCCAGAGAAGGAGGCTATTCTCGCTGTGGATCAGCTCCCCAGCCATGGGGGGCCCACAGATATCTCGTAGCCAGCTCGGTCACAGCCAGATACCGCATTGAAGTCGCCCCGAACAATGCGAATGTCTCCCCGGGGG
Organism: Penaeus monodon; assembly: GCF_015228065.2. Lineage (NCBI taxonomy): Eukaryota > Metazoa > Arthropoda > Malacostraca > Decapoda > Penaeidae > Penaeus > Penaeus monodon. Next base: position 6,117 of record NW_023662156.1, on the reverse strand, counting down.
GAATCGTTTTGCCACAGATGCGAGTTTGGCGTAGAACGCCTTTTCATATCGGGTTTATTACATCGGTAGGAGCATATACAGCAATAAGAGACAAGAAGCTAAAAAGCATGCTTCAGTCTCAATGCCATGATACGTCATCAACCGGTGTCACCTCGACTACCGCGGGCTGAAGTTTGACTGGAGATTTACTATGGCTACACCCTGGAGGTGGTGACCATTGCTGCGGACCAACCAGTAGTAGGTGTAACCACCCACACTGATCGTGCCGCTACCAGGTCTTCTCACCTGGTAGCGGCACGTCTGCGATAGACTTTCCTCCTCAACCATATTTTTGGCGATGATTTATTATTTGTAGTGTAGGTGGGTTTCTCCATTGAATATCTTCATACAGCCCTGCACTGAAGTGCGAGTGATCACCCCTCCTAATGAATGATGCAATCATAATCCAACCCAATGCCAGGTGTCACTGATGACCCGCCTCCCTCATCACCCCTCCTCCCTCCACACCCGCCCCGCCAATATTTATCGTTTTTTGAACTTGTACCCGGATCGAGAATTGATCCTGTTACAGACGAGTGACCACCCCTCCTAATGAATGAAACTGTCATAATCAATAACCCTAACAAGGTCTTCATATATGCCTTTAGTACAAACAAACAGACACAAATACAAATTATATTGCCCCGAATTTCATATAACGAGGATGATAATATGATCATTTCTTCTTGTTCAGAGGTAATGACGGTGGTGGTGGTGCACTCTCGTCTTGAGGTGTAACCAACCAAGAAAAGGAAATCCATTTTAACCCTTACTAAGATTGACAATGTTCGCATTACGTAAATATAAGACAAAAATATATGCATATGACACTATCCATTTCTCACTCTAAAATGCATATATAAAAAAAAAATACTTGCAAAGACCATAATCAATATCTTTACAAATGTTTACAAATGCATAAATAACAAAGATGCAACTCTAATAAGAATATCTCAACAGAAATTTTTTACTTCACGGGAAAAGATTGATAAACTTGCGAACTCCCCTCTTCTTTTAACATGTTATACTAGTCGTTCTTACATCCCAAAGGCTTCATAATAAAAATACAATTCAGTGAAAAGGATCATGAAACTCTTGTTGTACCCAACATGCCTTTAATATGACTTTCAAGCTTACACAAACACGCGTCCTAACATGTGATAAACACAAATAAGATAAAAATAACAGGCTTATATTTTTTTTTTTGTAAATGTAAATGTGATAACCACACTACGCACATTTGAAAATTGCAGGCTTATACAACAGGTTAATCATAATATAACAGGTGCAACCCTAATAAGAATAACAGAAATTTCTTAACTTCGCGGGCGATTGATAAAACTATCTTTCATCCCAAAGGCATCTTTCTAATAAAAAATACAATTCACTCAAAAGGATCATGAAACTCTTGTTGTACTCAATGTCTTTATTTTGACTTTCACGAGCACACATCCTAACAGACGATAATACAAATAAAATAAAAATAAAAAGGCTCAAATACGTTTGAAAAATTCAGGGTTATACAACAGGTTTAATTACCTAACAGGTTTAAAAGTCGCCGGTTTTATTCTATTTAGAGAGCATTAATAGGGTTTTCAACGCATCTGCGCGAGACCAAAGACGGGTTTCCCCCTCCTATTTAATTATCTAACAACTAGGACCACCACCTGTCCCCACGTGCCGAACCAGTTATGTTTTGCTAATTAACCACAAGGGGCAATGCGGTATATTTCCTAAAATGTTCCCGCCTCAGCTCTCAATTTTGTGCACGCCAATACAGTGCATTCTCTTCTGATATAAAAAGACCAGGGTAAACATCGATTAGGGATCCTCTGTTTATGATGATATAAGAAAAAAAATGAATTAGAACAGAAGGTGGACTAGCTTTCAGTAATTTACTCCCCCCCCACAAAATTTTCTTAGTACCTCCCTACAAGAAAATACGATGAAAAGGAACTATGCAACGGTAACCACTAATGTTGGTTACTATAGTTTCATTCATCTAGCAAATATGCTGTTTTTTCTCCTTTCAAGAACGGGACAAAAAATTGTAAAAAGATACAAATAACCTTGCGACGGGAAATAATCCAACTAAACTTTACTTCTCGATTTCCATGCCATGGTCTTTCTCACCAGTCTACAAACATGTATAAGGAACAGGGGATAAGTTGCTATCTTTAAGCGGGACTACGGCGATTGTTGATTTTTGTAGTTTCATTTTTTCTAGCAAATATGTTTTTTTGTCTCCTACAAGAACGGGAAAAATATTATAAAAGGACACAAATAACCTTGCCAACGGGTATAATTCAACCAAACTTTTCTTCTCGATTTCCCCGTCATTTCCTTTCTATAAATATTCAGCAATAGATGGAGCTAGATAAGTTGTTATCTTTAAGAGACGATCACCTCAAACCGCCGGACTATGGTGATTTTCTTTTTCGGGAAACGTACATTCAGCCACCGCTTTTTAAGTACACATGCAATATTTTCTCAAATCTCCCTATACAAAGAGAGAAATATTTTTTACGTTGGCACTGAATAAAATTTGACACTCGATCTCTTTAATATTTTCTGAATATCTTAATACAAAGTCATAACAAATAAAAAAAATATATATATCTTAACATCCTTTGGGCCCATGATTTTCACTATGTCCCTAGTTGTTGTAGTAGCGAAAAACATTAAGGCCCCTATAAACTATTTTTATCTCAAAAATCAAGACACTTGTATAACAAGAAGGCTTTCACTTGATTATTTTTCCCTTTTAGCAACTATGTCTTTATCAAAAAAAAAGAACTTTTATAAGATATGAAAAAAGAGGTAAAATAATATAACTCCCCATGTTATTTAAAACTTTTATAATTGTACGTGTATTTGGGCAATGACAAAGTCAAATTCGCCTACAGCAGGGATTTTGGACCAAGGGGTATGTTTACCCCTGCGATTAAAAAAAAAAAAAAAAAAAAAAAATATTAGTGACACCCTCGAAGTGATGGATCTTAGCAGGGCAGCATGTGATTTTCCAACTGATGCGTTTTTTTTTTTTTCTTTTCTTAAACTGAGTTATCAACTATATATATTTCTTAATCAAAACGTTCTTTGCAAAATAAAAAAAAAATAAAGGTGCTTTCTTGTTGTGTGTCTACATTAGATATTCTTGTTTTACATGGCAGTAAAGGGTATATGGCGAGCAACATACAGTCGAGGAGGTAAGTTATAGAGAAACGGTTGAAAATCACAGTCCTAAAGGGGAAAAAGCCGCAACCGAAGCAATATTTTCTAAATGACAAGTAAAAAAGCATTCATTTAGGAGAAAAAATATTCGCATTACCTCATAATAAGGGAGGGAAAAGCTTCTTTTCATAACTTAGAGAAAGCAAAATGCCCTTTTTTCAAATACAAAGGTGATTGAAGTATATGTATATGAACTGAGCAGTTTTTTCAGACTTGGGAAATATATGGTAAGGGTTAAAATGTTATAGCATTGCTATCATCTTTAACAAAAACTCTTATTTATCTAAAGATGCCTTCCTAAAACTCTGACAATGCTCCAGGCAATATCAGATAACGGACGACCA
>NW_023662155.1:0-15000 GCF_015228065.2 Penaeus monodon | reverse complement strand
AATGAATGGAAAAAACGTCATTTTGGAGTCTCCTCTCAAAAGGCTATATTTCGCTAGATTTTGCCGCTTTTTCGACTTTTGGGATTTTTTTTCTTTTACCTTTTTTTTCTTATATATGGAGACAATTCCTGTTATTATCATCATTATTATCATGATTATCATCATTATTATCGTTATCATCATCATTATCATCATTATCATCATTATCATCATCATTATCATCATTATTGCAATTATTATCATCATTATTGCAATTATTATCATTATTATTGCAATTATTGCAGTTATAATATATATTTTTACATCTATACTAATAACAACTACAATAATAATAGTAATAACAATAATAATAACAATAATAACGTCTTTATAATCATTATTTATATCATTATTTTAATTAATATCGTTATTACTGTAATTATTACTGTTATAATAATTATTTTTACAATTATACTACCAGTAAAAATAATAATAATGATAATAATAACAATAATAATATTAATAACAATATTATAACAATTAGTATTATTATATTTATACTTATTATTATTTATTATTGTTATTATTACAGTTATAATATATTTTTTTGGCAATAATACTAATAATTAAATGTAATAATAATAATAATAATAATAATAATAATAATAATAATAATAATAATAATAATAATAATAATAATAATAATAATAATAATAATGATAATAATAATGATAATAGTAATAATAGTAATAATCATCAAATGTTATCCAAATTCTCTTTATTCTCACTTTGATCATCATTACTTTCATGATTAACCCAATCGCCACGTTTGGCAAGAATACATGCCATGCCCACTGTATCACATGTTTATTTATTGTATTCACACATAGATGGCTCTACAAGTGCTTAGTCATCAAGGGGTCACTTATTAGTCCTACCTTTCTCACCTGTTTACCCTTTTCCTTGACTTTTGGAAAGGATCTTTTGCATTATTTCATTGTCTTAAATGTTAACAAGATTTTAATAATACTTAAATAATCATAACATCAATAACAATAATAACAATATTGATATCAATTGTATTAAAAGGAAAAACGCATTTTCCCGCCAATTCAAGGAATGGGGAAATCAAGATCATTCAGTAGGGCCTACTGATAGACTCCTTGGAGGCTGAGCACATTAGAGCCATCTGTATGTAACAAAATTCACAAAAACTACAAGGGACAGAACATAAATCCGGGGTGATTGGGTTAATAGAATTCTGGTAATTATTATCATTATTACCCTAATAATTGCCAAAATCATCAAATGAATGGAAAAAAACGTCATTTTGGAGTCTACTCTCAAAAGGCTATATTTCGCTAGATTTTGCCGCTTTTTCGACTTTTGGGATTTTTTTTTCTTTTACCTTTTTTTATTATATATGGACACAATTCCTGTTATTATCATCATCATTATCATGATTATCATCATTATTATCGTTATCATCATCATTATCATCATTATCATCATTATTGCAATTATTATCATCATTATTGCAATTATTATCATTATTATTGCAAATATTGCAGTTATAATATATATTTTTACATCTATACTAATAACAACTAAAATAATAATAGTAATAAAATAATAATAACAACAATAACGTCTTTATAATCATTATTTATATCATTATTTTAATTAATATCGTTATTACTGTAGTTATTACTGTTATAATAATTATTTTTACAATTATACTACCAGTAAAAATAATAATAATGATAATAATAACAATAATAATATTAATAACAATATTATAACAATTCGTATTATTATAATTATACTTATTATTATTATTATTGTTATTATTACAGTTATAATATATTTTTTGGCAATAATACTAATAATTAAAGTAATAATAATAATAATAATAATAATAATAATAATAATAATAACAATAATAATGATAATAATAATGATAATAGTAATAATAGTAATAATCATCAAATGTTATCCAAATTCTCTTTATTCTCACTTTTATCATCATTATTGTCATGATTAATAGAATTCTGGTAATTATTATCATTATTACACTAATACACTTTTACCTTTTTTTATTATATATGGACACAATTCCTGTTATTATCATCATTATTATCATGATTATCATCATTATTATCGTTATCGTCATCATTATCATCATTATCATCATTATCATCATCATTATCATCATTATTGCAATTATTATCATCATTATTGCAATTATTATCATTATTATTGCAATTATTGCAGTTAAAATTTAATTTTTTACATCTATGCTAATAAAAACTACATAATAATAGTAATAACATATAATAACATAATAAGCTTAAAATCATTATTTAATCATTATTTTGATTAATATCGTTATTAACTGTAATTATTACTGTTATAATAATTATTTTTACAATTATAACTACCAGTAAAATAATAATAATGATAATAATAAATAATAATATTAATACAATATTATAACATTAGTATTATTATAAATTATAGTTATTATTATTATTATTGTTATTATTACAGTTATAATATATTTTTTGGAATAATACAAATTTAATTAAAGTAATAATGATAATAATAATAATAATTAATAATAATTAATAATTAATATAATATAATATATAATATAAATAATTAATATATCATAATAATAATATGTGATATAATGATAATAGTAAAAAGTAATAATCATCAATGTTACCCAATTCTCTTTATTCTCACTTTATCATCATTATTGTCATGATTAAAGAATTCTGGTATTATTATCATTACCCTAATAATTGCCAGAATCATCAAATGAATGGAAAAACGTCATTTTGGAGTCTACTCTCAAAGGCTATATTCGCTAGATTTTCCCCTTTTTCGACTTTGGGATTTTTTTTCTTTTACCTTTTTTTATTATATATGACACAGTTCCTTTTATTATCATCATTATTATCATGATTATATCATTATTATCGTTAATCATCATCATTATCATCATTATCATCATTATCATCATATTATCATCTTAAAATTCTCAATTAATTATCATCATATTACATTATTTTCATTATTATTCATATATTACAGTTAATAATATATATTTTTAAATCTATGCTAATAACAACTACAATAATAATAGTAATAACAATAATAATAACAATTAATAACGTCTTTATAATCATTATTTTATCCATTATTTTAATTATATCGTTATTACTGTAATTATTTACTGTTATAAATTTCTTGTACAATTATACTACCAGTAAAATACTAATAATAAGAATAAACAATACTAATGTAATAGCATATTATAACAATTAGTATATTTAATTATCTATTATTATTATTATTGTTTTTTTTTACAGTTTATAATATATTTTTTGGCATAATACAAATATTAAGTAATAATATAATAATAATAATAATAATATAATAATATATAATAATATATAATTATTAATAACAATAATATAAAATAAATAATAATATCAATTATAATATAAAATTTGATATCATTAATGTATAATACTAATAAATGTAATAATCATCAAATGTTATCCAAATTCTTTTATTCTCATTTTTCATCAAATTTAATTAAAATTCTTTAATTATTCATTTTTTTCCTAAAAATCCCAAATACAATAATGGAAAAAAATCATTTTATCTATTCAAAATATATTTTTTAATTATTCTTTTTTATTTTTTATTTTTTTTTTTTTCCCTTTTTTAATTATATATAAAAATTCCTTTTATTTTACATTATTAAAATTTTTATTATTTATTATCTTATATATATTTATATTATACATCAATATATTTTGAAATTTATTAAATAATATTAAAATTTATTTATTATTATTTATTTTAAATAAAAAAATTTTTCATTATACAAAAAATAAATAAAAATGTAATAAAATAAAAATAAAATAATAATTTTATAATCATTTTTAATCTTTTTTTATTTATCTTATTATTTAATTTTACTTTAATAATTATTTTTACAATTAACTAAGTAAAAAATATTTTGATTTAAAAAATAATTTAATCTTTTAACAATTGTTTTTTTTTTTATTTTTTTTTATTATTTTTATTTTTTAATTATAATTTTATTTTTTCAAAATACTAATAATTAAGTTATAATAATAATTAATTAATAAAATAAATAATAATTTAAAAAATAATTTTCAATTCATTAAATATAATAATAATTTTAATTAATAATAAATAAAAATAATGAAAATAAAATAATAATAAAAAATAACTCTTTTTTAAAATTTTTCATTTATTTTACCCATTATTGTATTTTAAATTTTGGAAATTTTTTCATTTTAAACCCTAAAAATTGAAATATAATATGAAAAAATCATTTATCACCTGGTATTTTTAAATTTTGGGGGTTTTTTTTTTTATTTTTTTTTTTTTTCCCTTTTTTTTTTTTTTAATTACCAAAATTTGTTTTATATTTTATTATCATGATTATATTTTAAATTTTTTTTTTAAAAATATATTTAAATCATTTTAAAATTATATCACATTTACCCTCTTTTATTCATTTTATCATCATTATTGTTTTTATTTTAATAGTTTTGGGTTTTAAATTTTTAAAATTTTTTACCTAATAATAAACTCAAATAAAGTATACAAAATATACTATCGCTTTTAATTTATTTTAACAGTTTTTTTAAATTAATATGGTTTCTTTTAATTATTAATTTATAAAATTATTTTTACAATATATACCATAAAAATAATAAAATAAATATAACATATAACATTAAAACAAATTATCATTTATTAATTTTATTATAATGATTTTTTTATTTTTTTTTTATTATTAATTTTTATAATATATTTTTTTCTTTTATACTAAAATAAATTAAAAATAATAAAATAAAAAATAATAACATAATAATAATAATAATTAATAATATAATAATATAATAATAATAAAAATAATAATAAAATAATGTATAATAAATAATATTATAAAAATATAATAATAAAAATTTATAAACTTTTTAATTTTATTTTATCATATTATTTCTAATTAATAAATTTGGGAAAATTATTATCATATTATAATAATTTAAAATATAATAATAAAAATATTTTTTATTTTATTCAAAAGGTAATTTCCCTAATTTTCCCCTTTTTCCTTTTTTTTTTTCTTAAAAACTTTTTTTTTATTATTTACCTATTCCGGAACATCAATATTGAACTCATTTTTTTTTTATCTAAAATTTATTTCCCCAATTTTTTTTTTTTTTTTTTTTTGTTTTTTTTTTTTTTTTTTTTTTTTTTTTTTTTGTTTTTTTTTTTTTGTTTTTGTTTTTTTTTTCTTTTTTTTTTTTTTTTTTTTTTTGGGGTTTTTGGGGGGTTTTTGGGTTTTCCGGCTTTTTTTTTTTTTTTTCGTTTTTGGGTTTTTTTTTTTACTTTTTTTTATTATATATGGACCAATTCCTGTTATTATCATCATTTTACATGATTATCTCATTTTTACGTTATCATCATCATTATCATCTTTTAAATATTATCGTCATCATTATCATCATTATTTCAATTATTATCCATTTTGCAATTATTATCATTATTATTGCTTTATTTTCAGTTATAATATATTTTTTACATCTTTTTCATACAATAATAAAAATAGTATAAAAAAATAATAAAAAAAAAAACGTCTTTAAAATCTTTTTTTATATCATTATTTTAATTTAAATATCGTTATACGTAATTATTACTGTTATAAAATTATTTTTCAATTATCTCCAGAAAAAATAAAAATAATGTAAAATAACAATAACAATATTATAACAAATTATAACAATTATATTATTATAATTATACTTCTTATTATTTTTATTGTTATTATTACATTTTTAATATATTTTTTGGCAAATATACTAATAATTAAAGTAATAATAATAATAATAATAAAAAAATAATAAATAAAATAAAAATAATAAATAATAATATAATAATAAAATAAAAATAATAATAATAAAATAAAATATAATAAAATAAGATAAAAATAAATGATAAAATAATAGTAAGAATCATAAAAATTTTTTACCAAAATTCTCATTATTCTCACTTTTACATCTTTTTGTCAATTAATAAATTCTGGAAATTATTAAATCTTTATTACGCTAATATTCCAAAATCACAAATGAATAAAAAAACGCTTTTTGGATCTCCTCTAAAAAGGCTTATTTGCAATTTTTGCCGCTTTTTCAAATTTTGGGATTTTTTTTCTTTTCCCTTTTTTTTCTTTTTATGCACAATTCCTGATATTACTCATTTTATCATGATTATCATCATTATTATCGTTAAATTCATCATTTTTCATCATTATTCATTATCTCATTACTCATCATTATCTCATTTTTGAAATTTTTACATTATTATTGAAAATTTTTACATTATTTTTCAATTTTATCTTTATTTTGCAATTATTGCTTATAAATTTATTTTTCATTATACAAAAACAACTACTAAATAGTAAAACAATAATAAAACAATAAAAACGTCTTTAAAACATTATTTTATTCATTTTTAATTTTAAAATCGTTTTACTGTAATTTTAATGTTAATAATTTTTTTTACAATTATACACCAGAAAAAATAATAATAATGATCATAAAAAAATAATAAAAAAAATATTAAAACAATTATTTTTATTAAATTTTTATTATTTTTTTTATTGTTATTATACATTTTAATATTTTTTTTGGCAAAATACAAATTTATTTAATAACATACAATAATAAAATAAAAAATAATAATAATAATAATAATTAAAGTAATAATATAATATAAAATAAAAAAATAAAAATAAATAATGATAACATAATATAATAAAAATAATATAATCATCAATGTTTTTCCAAAATTCTTTTTATTCTCCTTTGATCATCATTTTTTCATGTTTAAACCCAATCGCCACTTTGGCAAGAATACAGCCCATGCCCCTGATCACAGTTTATTTATTGTATTCCCATAGATGGCTCACAAGTTTTATCTCAAGGGTACTTATTTCCTACCTTTCCCCCTTTTTTCCCCTTTTTCCCTTGATTTTTAAAGGATCTTTGCATTATTTCTTGTCTTAAAATGTTAACAAGTTTTTTAATAATATTTTTAAATAATCAAAACATAAATAACAAAAAACAATATTGATTCAATTGTTTTAAAAAGGAAAAACGCATTTTCCCGCAATTCAATGAATGGGGAAATCAAATCATCGAGGGCCTACTGATGACTCCTTGGAGCTAGCACTGTAAACCATCTGTGGTACATAATTTCCAAAAACCCACAAGGGACAAACATAAATCCGGGGGGGATTTGGTTTTAAAAGAAAAGGTAATTATTTTCATTATTTCCCTAATAAATTTACAGAATCTCAATGAAGGAAAAAAAAGTCATTTTTGGGGTCTACTCTCATAAGCTATATTTTGCTAGATTTTTTCCCCTTTTTCGACTTTTGGGGTTTTTTTCTTTTTCCTTTTTTTATTATATTGGCAAATTCCTTTATTATCATCATTATTATCATGATTATCTCATTATTATCTTATCCTCATCATTATCTCTTACATCTTATTGCATTATTTTCATCATTATTGCAAAATTTTCATTATTTTTTGCAATTATTGCAGTTTAAAATTATATTTTTTTCTCTTCTAATAACAACTCAATATAATAGTAAAACATAAAAAAACATAAAACGCTTTATAATATTTTTTATCATTATTTTAATTTAAAATCGTTATTACTGTAATTTTACTGTTTTAAAAAATTTTTTTACATTATACACCATAAAAATATAATAAAGATAATAATAACAATAAAATATTTAAAAACAATTTATAAAAATTAGTATTTTTAATTTTAAATTTTTTTATTATTATTGTTATTATTACAGTTAATATATTTTTTTGGAATAATACTAATAAATTAATAATAATGATAAAAATAATAAAAATATAAATGATAATAATAATGATAATAATATAATAATAAAATGATAATAAAAATAATAAAAATAATAATAATAATAATAATAAAAATAATAATAATAATAAAAATAATAATAAATTTTTAAAAATGATAATATAAAAATTAAATAAACATCAAAAGTTTTCCCAAAATTTTCTTTTTTTCTCATTTTATAAAAAATTATTGTCATGATTAATGAATTCTGTAAATTTTTTCATTTTTTCCCTAATAAATTTCCGAATCATCAAAAGAAGGGGAAAAAGTCATTTTGGGGTCTACTCTGGGCTATTTTCGCTAGATTTTGCCCCTTTTTCGCTTTTGGATTTTTTTTTTTTTTTAAACCTTTTTTTTTATTATATATTACACAATTCCTGTTTTTTTCATCATTATTATTTTTTTTCATCTTATTATCGTTATCATATCATTATCCTTATCCATTATCATCATCTTACATCTTTATTGCAATTATTATCATCATTTTAAAATTTTTTCTATTTTTGCATATATTACAGTTTTTAATATATTTTTTTTCACTATACAAAAAAACTACAATAATAATGTAAAAACAAAAACATACCCAAAATTTAAATCTTTATAATCATTATTTTTTATAAATTTTTCTAATTATATCATTTTTTATGTAATTATTACTTTACAATAATTATTTTTTACATTTCTACCCTAAAAAAAATAATATGATAAAAATACAAATAATATTTAAAATATTTTACAATTAGTATTATATAATTATCTTATTATTATTTTTTTTGTTATTTTACGTTATAATAATTTTTGGCAATAATATAAAAATTAAGTAATAATAATATAATAAAAAATAAATAAAATAATAATAATAATAATAAAAATAAAAATAATAATTAATAAAAAATATTAATAAAAATAAAAATGATAATAATAAAATAAACAACATTTTAATATCATCAATGTTTCCTTTTTCTTTTTTCTCCCTTTGTCATCATTATTGTCGTGATTAATAGAATTCTGGTATTTTATCATTTTTCCCTAATAATTGCAAATCACCAAAAAATGGAAAAAAAACCTTTTTGGGGTCTACTCCCAAAAGGGTAATTTTGCTTTATGCCCCTTTTCGCCTTTTTTGGGTTTTTTTTTTTTTTACCTTTTTTTTTTTTATATGTACACAATTCCTTATTATCACGATTTTTCATGATTTTCATCATTATTATGTTATCATCATCATTATCATCATTATATCATCATTTTCATCTATTGCAATTTTATCAATTATTGCAATTTTATCTTATTATTGCAAATTATTGCAGTTATATATATATTTTTACATCTATACTAAAAACATACAATAAAAATGTAATAACAAAAATAAAAAATAATAACCTTAAAAATCATTATTTTTTATCATTTTTTTAAATTATTCGTTATTACTGTAATTATTACTGTTATAAAAATATTTTTACAATTTTACTACCTAAAATATAATATGTAATAATACAATATATATTGTAAAAATTTATAACAATAGTTTATTATTTTACTTATTATTAAATTTTGTTTTTTATTTCATTTAATATATTTTTTGTAATAATACTAAAAATCAAATTTAAAAATAAATAAAATTTAATAATAAAAATAAATAGTAATATAATAATAATAAAAATTTAAAATAAAAATTAAAAATGATAATAATAATGATTAAAAAATTAAAATCATCAATGTTTCCAAAATTCCTTTATTCTCACTTTTTTTCATCATTATTGTCTGATTAAAAAATTCTGGTAATTTTTATCCTTTTACCCTAATAATTGCCAAATCATCAATGAATGGAAAAAAGTCATTTTGGAGTCTACTCTCAAAAGGGTATATTTTCGCTAATTTTCCCGCTTTTTCGACTTTTGGATTTTTTTTTTTACCTTTTTTTTATTATATATGGCACAAATCCTGTTATTATCACATTATTTTCATGATTATCATCATTATTTTCGTTATCATCATCATTATCATCATTATCATCATCATTTTCATCATTATTGCATTTTATCATCTTATTGCAATTATTATCTTATTTTAAATTTTGCAGTTATATTATTTTTTACATCTATACTTTAACAACACAATAATAAAAGTAAAAACATAATAATAAAAATAAAACGTCTTTTTAATCATTATTTAATCATTATTTTAATTAATTTTTTTACTGAAATTACTGTTATAATAATTTTTTTACAATTATACTACCAGTAAAAATAATAAAGATGATAATATCAAAAAATATTTTAAAACAATATTTACAATTAGTATTTTATAAATTTTCTTATTTTATTATTATTTTTATTATTACGTTATAATATTTTTTTGGCAAAATCTAATAAATTTAAGTAATATAAAATAATATTTAATAAATAATAATATTAATAATAATATAATAACAAAAAATAATATAATAATAAAATAAAATAATAATAAAAAATAATTGAATATAAAATAAATGTAATAATAGTAAAATCTCAAATGTTTTCCAAATTTTTTTTATTCTCACTTTTTTCATCTTATTGTCATGATTAAAAAGTTCTGGTTTATTATCATTATTTTCCCTAATAATTGCCCGAATCATCAATGAAAAGGGGAAAAACGTCATTTTGGAGTCTCCTCTCAAAGGGTATATTTCGCTAGTTTTGCCGCTTTTTCGACTTTTGGGGTTTTTTTTTTTTTTTACCTTTTTTTATTATATTGAAACCAAATTTCCCGTCATTATCATCATTATTATCATATTTCATCATTTTTATCGTTTTTCATCATCATTATATCATCATTATCACCTTATTGCAATTTTATCATCATTAAAGCTTATTATCATTTTATTGCTTATTGTAGTTTAATTATTTTTTTTCATCTATACTAAAACAACTAAATAAAAATAGTAATAACAAAAATAATCAACAATACGTCTTTATAACTTATTTATATCATTTTTTAATTTTAAAATCGTTATTTTGAATTATTACTTTTTAATATTATTTTTGCAATTATACTACCAGTAAAAAAAAAATAATGAAATAATAACAAATAGTAATATTAATACAATTTATAAAAATTATATTTTTAAATTTAAATTTTTTATTATATTTTATTATTCAGTTTTTAAAATATTTTTTTTGGGGAAAAATACTAAAATAATTAATAAAATAATAATAATAATAAAATTATTATTATAAATAATAAAAATTATAATAATAATAATAAAAAATAATAAAAATAATAATAAAAAAATATAAAAAATAATAAAAATAAAGTAATAAAATGATAAGTTAAAAAGTAATAATCCAAATGTTATCCAAATTTCTTTATTCTCACTTTTATCATCATTATTGTCATGATTAATAGATTCCTGGGAATTATCATCATTTTTACCCTAATAATTGCCAGAATCTCAATGAATGGAAAAAACGTCCCTTTTGGAGTCTCTCTCAAAAGGTATTTTCGTAATTTTGTCGCTTTTTCGACTTTTGGGATTTTTTTCTTTTACCCTTTTTTTCATTATTATGGGCCAATTCCTGTTTTTTATCATCATTTTTACATGATTATCATCCTATTACGTTATCATCACATTATCATCATTTTTATCACATTTTTCTCATTTTGCAATTTTTATCATCATTATTGCAATTATTATTATTATTATTTCAATTTTTGCAGTTAAATAACATTTTTATTCTTACTAATAACAATACAAAAATAATATAAAAAACATAAAAAACAAAAAAACGTCTTTTTTCATTATTTTATCATTATTTAAATTATATCGTTATTACTGTATTTTTACGTTATAATAATTTTTTTTACAATTTACTAACTAAAAAAAAATAATGATAATAAAAACAAAAATAATTTTTTAACAATATTTAAAAAATTAGTATTATTATAATTATACTTTTATTATTATTATTTTTTTATTAAAGTATAATATATTTTTTGGCATTAATAAAAATTAAAGTAAAAATAATACTAAATAAAAATAATAATAATATAAAAAAAATAATAAATAATAAAAATAATAATAATAATAAAAATAAATAATAATGATAATATTAAAAATTAAAATTTATCAAATGTTTTCGAAATTTTTTTTTTTCTCACTTTTTCATCATTATTGTCATATTAATAGAATTCTGGTAAATTTTTATCATTTTTACCCCAATAATTGCCAGAATCTCAAAAGAATGGGGGAAAAAAATCATTTTTTTTGGGTCTACCCCAAAAAGGCTATATTTCGCTAGATTTTGCCGCTTTTTCGACTTTTGGGATTTTTTTTTCTTTTAATACCTTTTTATTATATATGGACACATTCATGTTATTATTATCATTATTATGATTATCATCATTATTATCGTCATCATCACATTTCATCAGTTATCATCATCATTATCATCATTATTGCAATTATTATCATCATTATTGCAATTATTAGCATTATTATTGCAATTATTGCAGTTATAATATCCTTTTTTACATACTATACTATACAACTACAGTAATAAGTAATACAATAATAATATAACCGTCCTTTAAATCATTATTTATATAATTATTTTAAGTAATATCGGTTTAATTCCTGTAATTATTACTGTTATAATATTGATTTTTACAATTATACACACCATAAAAATAATATATCTGATAATAAAATAACAATATATATATGACAATAATAACATTCGTATTATTATTATTATACTGTATTATTATTATTATTGTTATTATTACAGTTTTAAATAAAAATATTTTTTCGGAATAATACTAATAATTAGAGTAAATAATAATATAATAATTAATAAATATAATAAGTAATAATAATAATAATAATAAATAATGATAATAATAATGATAATAGTAATAATAGTATAATCATCAAATGTTATCCAAATTCCGTCCTTTATTCTCAATTTTATCATCATTATTGTCATGATTATAGAATTCTGGTAATTATTAACATTATTCCCTAATAATTGGGCCAGAATCATCCAAATGAATGGAAAAAACGTCTTTTGGAAATCTCTTCTTATAAAGGCTATATTTCGCTAATTTTGCCGCTTCTTCGCTTTTGGGATTTTTTTTCTCTTGTACCTTTTGTTTTATATATATGGACACAATTCCTGTTTATTATCAATCAGTATTATCATGTTATCATAATTATTATCGTTATCATGTCATCATTATCCATCATATCATCATCATTATCCTCATTATTGCAATTATTCATCAGCATTATTGCAATATTATCTTATTATTGCAATTATTTGTTTGGCAGTTATCTATTATTTTTTACATCTATACTATAACAACTACATAATAATGTATAACAATAATAATAACAATATACCGTCTTTAATAATCATTATTATATCATTATTTTTAATTATATCGTTATTACTGTATTATTACTGTTTATAATAATTTTTTTTACATTATACTCTCAGTGAAAATAATAATAGTGATAATATAACATAAAATATTAATAAAATATTATAACAATTAGTATTATTATAATTTACATTATATTATTTTTTGTTATTATTAAAGGTATAATATTTTTTGGAGATAATACTAAAAATTTAAAGTATAATAATAATAAAAATTTAATAATAATAATAATTATAATAATAATAATAATAATAATATAATAGTAATAATAGTAATAATCATCAAATGTTATCCAAATTCTCTTTATTCTCACTTTTAATCATCATTATTATCATGATTAATAGAATTCTGGTAATATTATCATTATTACCCTAATAATTGCCAGAATCATAAAATAATGGAAAAACGTCATTTTCGAGTCTACTCTCAAAAGACTATATTTCGCTAGATTTTGCCCCTTTTTCGACTTTAGGATTTTTTTTTTTACCTTTTTTATTATTTTGCACAATTCCTGTTATTATCTCATTTTTATCATGATTATCTCATTATTATCGTTATCATCATCATTATCATCATTATCATCATCATTATCATCATTATTGCAATTATTATCATCATTATTGCAATTATTTGTCTTATTATTGCAATTATTGCAGTTATAATATATTTTTTTACATCTATACTAATAACAACTACAATAATAATAGTAATAACAATAATAATAACAATAAAAACGTCTTTAAAATCATTATTTATATCATTATTTTAATTAATATCGTATTACTGTAATTATTACTGTTATAATAATTATTTTTTCAATTATACTACCAGTAAAAAAAAATAATAATGATAGTAATAACAATAATAATATTAATAGCAATATTATAACAATTAGTATTATTATGATTTTACTTATTATTATTATTATTGTTATTATTACAGTTAAAATATATTTTTTGGCAAAAATACTAATGAATTAAAGAAATTTAAATAATAATAATAATAATAATAATAATAATAATATAATAATAAATAATAATAATATAATAAATAATAATAATAATAATAATAATAATAATAATAATAATAAAAATGAAATAATAATGATAATATTAATAATAGTAATATCATCATATGTTATCCAATTCTCTTTATTCTCACTTTTATCATCACTATTGTCTGTTAATAGAATTCTGGTAATTATTACCCATTATTACCCTAATAATTGCCAGAATCATCAAATGAATGGAAAAACGTCATTTTGGAGTGTACTCTGAAAGGCTATATTTCGCTAGAATTTGCCGCTTTTTCGACTTTTGGGAGTTTTTCTTTTACCTTTTTTATTAATATGGACACAATTCATGTATTATCATCATTATTATCAGGATTATCATCATTATTATCGTTATCATCATCATTATCATCATCATTATCATCATCATTATCATCTTTATTGCAATTATTATCATCATTATTTGCAATTATTATCATTATTATGGAAATTTATTGCAGTTATAATATTATTTTTTACATCTATACTAATAACAACTACAAATAATAGTAATAACAATATATAAAAATAAAAAACGTTTTTTAATAATT
>NW_023662154.1:15000-16534 GCF_015228065.2 Penaeus monodon | reverse complement strand
CTATTTAGGAGCTAGCAGAAGTGAGCAGAAGAAACTGTCTAAAATTCTGCTGAGAAGGCTCTGATCTTTTCTAGACTCGTCTATGCAAGTTACATGCCATCCTTGCACCAGTTAGATGACTAGAGATTTACGAACCATTCTGTTGTATATATTGTGACTCTCTAGTGCCTTGCAAGCAATCAAGAGTTTAAACTCATCACATCCAGTAGTGAGGGAGTTCAAGATTGGCTTGCATTGATGTCGACACGTAAAAAGATGACCTCTATATTGGGTGCCAGCACATGTTGGTATCAGTGGGAATGAACGAGCTGATCAGAAGGCCAAGGCAGCTGCCACTCATCCTTGTGATGCTCGTTTTCCTCTCCTACACAGTGACCTGAAACCCAGCATAAGGAGATGTCTTTGTGATAGATGGAGGGAACAATGGAGGCATACCTCTAGAAACAAACTGCGTGAGATTAGAGATGATCTTGGCAGTTGGGTGACCAGCATCCATCCCAACCGAAAAGTAGAAGTTGTATCACAAGACTAAGAATCGGGCACACGAGACTGACTCATGGACCGATGATGGCTAAAGTCAAGCACTTTGTGAGGGATGCCAAGAGCCATTAATGGTCGCACATGTAGTGGAAAGATGTGCAACATTCTCTACCTGTGTTGTGTTTACTTCCTGGGAGATGTCCTCCTGGGTGTGGATCGGCTTCATCGCTTTTCATTTTGACTCATACATTCACTGACGTCTAGTTTATTAGAAATAGATGGGCACCATCATCAGATCATTGCAGAGGGAAATGCTTACTGAGACTCCTCACTCTTCTGCTACAGCTACAGCTACTTGTTCTTATTTCCAGATGTGGCCTTGGAACATCTCGCAAATGATATGAAGAGACATTTAACAGAGGAGCTGAAGGGTTTTCCTTGGTTGCTGTCTGGGGAAGAGATGACTGTGAGAAGTTCCAGGGATAGGGTACGAGATCAGAACGACCAATCTGCACATAGTAATGGAGACTTCTTCTATCCACAAAAGAGATCATTAGGGAATAACATGATTGATTGCTAAATGTAATTGAACAGTCTACCAGCCCTATTTATTGCCCTTAGTCCTCATCAGGAAGAAGGATGGGACTCATGTTTCTGCTTGACTACTGAGGACTAAATAATACTACTCCTGACAGCTATCCCCTTCCATGGATTAGAAACCTGGACTCTGTCTCCAGGAGCTGTTGGTTCTCTGTTCTTGATAGTAGAGCAGCTTACTGGGCCTCTCAGTACATCCAAATGATCGTAGTTTAGGCTTTCTTTTGGCCTGTCGATGCTCCCTCCAGTTTCCAAAGGACAATGAATCTCATACTCTATTCAGTCCTTGGTCTTGGTACCTAGACAATGTGGTGGTCACACTTCAGAGGACATTTGATGCACAAGCTTAAGACTCACGGAAAGTTTGATACACGACAGGCTGGGTTTATGCGAGGAGTCTTTCTCAACCCCGACAAGGTGAAAGCCATAGTAGCCATAAACGCCCTCATTTGGCAAG
>NW_023662154.1:0-7500 GCF_015228065.2 Penaeus monodon | reverse complement strand
ATATCTTAGTGATGCGACATGGGCCGATCCACCGGTCCTGCAGAGCCCCCACGGTCCTACAACCTTCTTCATTATCACTGAACCTTCTTCGAAGGACGTCGCCGATTTCAGTTCTTTATCTTGGGTCCACTTGTTAGTTTCATGAACATGCTGGGATACTTCAACTATCGGCACCGAACATCATGAGTCGTTGCATCATCAAGTCTTCATCTACCACCTGTGCATTGGCAGACCCCTCGGGAAGAATGCCATCTGGCCTGTAAGAAAATACAGTGGTTGCTCTGATACCAACCGATGAATGGCATAATTCAAGGCAAAGTGAACTGCTGGCAAATACAGCGACCATAGTGAGGGTGATCGTCGAACTAAGACCACCAAGGTGTCCTTTACCGTCTGATTTGTTCACTCAACCATCCCATTCGACTTGGGATGATATGCCACAGGGAGCAAATGTCTTACAGCCGGGGCCGACAGGACGGAGCGCCATTCAGCAGACGAGGACTCCTGTCCGTTGTCGGTATGTAACTTTGCAAGTGGCCAAACAGCATTACGAAGTGGTCAATAAAAGCTCCAAAACACGAATGGCAGACTTGTCACATTAAGATACTAGCTAGAGAAACCGCGTATGGTGATCGACGATCGACAAAATGTAGCAGAACTCATAGATGCATTATATCTGCCAAAATGAGTTCTAAGGGGTGTTGTGGGTAGAGGCTGATGGTATAAGGGCACCTAAGGTGCCGTTCCTTTCGTCGTTGGTAGGCCATGCATTCCACCACATACTTCAAGGACTTTGTTAGCATATTAGGAAAATACCAATTGCTGCAGAGGTTGTGGTAAGTTCAAAGGGCACATGGATAAGTCGCAGATGGAGGATAGTGAGCCATATGTATCAACTGAGGGTAGGGATGTTGAGGAACAAAGATCTGTTTAACCACTTTATTAGGAAGATGTCTAAGGAAGTACAGTACTCTCTCTTAATCTTGAAGTTAAATAGGGCTGCTGAAGGTTGGGACTTGGGAGTGGATATACTCCTCTTGCCGCATTTGCCTGGAGTCCATCGACATTAGGCAAGGATTTGGTGCTCCATTTTGGTCATCTGTTGGTAGTGGCACAGGAGGAACTGGTAAGAGAGAGGCAGGCGGTGACTGCACAGTTGTGGGAAGTGTTGCAACATTCAGTTCTGAACGGGATGCAAAATGACAGCCTCAGTGTCAGTGGGATAAAGTAATATTCCCCAAGTTCATAGGCATACTAAATGAGCCTGTTACTTTTAGTTTTCTTAGAGAAAACAACAGTAAGAGGCTGGTGGTCTGTCCAGATACTAAACCTCCTATCATACATATAAGCACTGAAGGCTCGCACAGCCTCAACAACTGCAAGTGCTTCCAAATCTATCACGGGATACCTTGTATAAGATTCCTTAAGTATTCAAGACCAATAACTTACCACATGAGACACACCATCCTCATCCTTCAGGAGCAGGATGGAGCTAAGGGTTTGACCACTGGCATCCATACATATCTCAAATGGACTGTAGTTTGAGAGCTAAAGAATAGGGGATCTAACTAAAGCTTTCTTTATGGTATCAAATACAAGCCACATGCTCCAAAAAGCACTGTACATCTCTTGCCAAATGAGGGCGTTTGATGGCTACTACGGCTTTCACCTTGTCGGGGTTGAGAAAGACTCGCATACTAGCTCTGTCCAGTAATCCAAGAGTTCCTGTAGGTCTTGTAAGTGTTGGTCAAATGCCTTGAGGTACCACATTGTCTAGGTACAAGACCAAGGACTGAATAGAGTATGAGATTCATTGTCTTGGAAACTGGAGGGAGCAATCGACAGGCCAAAAGAAAGCCTAAACTCACGATCATTTGGATGTACTGAGATGGCCCAGTAAGCTGCTCTACTATCAAGAAACGAGACAACAGCTCTGGAGACAGAGTCCAGGATTCTGAATCCATGGAAGGGGATAGCTGTCAGGAGTAGTATTATTAGTCCACGTAGTCAACGCAGAAGACTGAGTCCTCTCTTCCTGATGAGGACTAAGGCAATAAATAGGGCTGGTAGAGTTCAATACATTTAGCATCAATCATGTTATTCCTATAATCTCTTTTGGGATAGAAGAAGTCTCCATTACTATGTGCAGATGGTCGTTTGATCTCGTACCAATCCTGGAACTTCTCACAGTCATCTCTTCCCCAGACAGCAACCAAGGAAAACCCTCAGCTCCTCTGTTAAATGTCTCTTCATATCATTTGCGAGATGTTCCAAGGCATCCTGGAAATAAGAACAAGTAGCTGTAGCTGTAGTCAGAAGAGTGAGGAGTCTCAGTAAGCATTCCCTCTGCAATGATTGATGATGGTGCCATCTATTCTAATAAACTAGACGTCAGTGAATTGAGTCAAATGAAAAGCGATGAAGCGATCCACACCAGGAGGACATCTCCCAGGAAGTAAACACAACACAGGTAGAGAAGTTGCACATCTTTCACTACATGTGCGACCATTAATGGCTCTTGGCATCCCTCACAAAGTGCTTGACTTTTAGCCATCATCGGTCCATGAGTCAGTCTCGTGTGCCCGATTCTTAGTCTTGTTAATACAACTTCTACTTTTCGGTTGGGATGGATGCTGGTCACCCAACTGCCAAGATCATCTCTAATCTCTCGCAGTTTGTTTCTAGAGGTATGCCTCCATTGTTCCCTCCATTTATCACGAAGACAACTCCTTATGCTGGGTTTCAGGTTGGTGTGTGGGAGAGGAAAACGAGCATCACAAGGCTGAGTGGCAGCTGCCTTGGCCTTCTGATCAGCTCGCTCATTCCCACTGATACCAACATGTGCTGGCACCCAACATAGAGTTATCTTTTACGTGTTGACATCAATGCAAGCCAATCTTGAACCTCCCTCACTACTGGATGTGATGAGTTTAAACTCTTGATTGCTTGCAAGGCACTATGAGAGTCACAATATATACAACAGAATGGTTCGTAAGATCTCTAGTCATCTTAACTGGTGCAAGGATGGCATGTAACTCTGCAGTGAAGATCGAGGCTGCTAGAAAAAGACTGCCAGATGCAGTCTTCCTTCTGCTCACTGCTGCAAAGCCCACACCATTTTCAGATTTCGAACCATCTGTATATATTGCATCTGATCCTTGGTACTTAGAAATGTGCTGAAGAAATCTCTTTCTGACTTCTGCTTAAGCTCCTAAATAGAGGGAAGGATGGAATTTTCCTCGTTTGTGGAAATGTATAGTACTTGGGGAAAATTTGAACCCATGATATGTTGCCCACTGTACAACCTGATTTATTGCAGCCTGCATGTGTCCTTGCACATCCTGTAAGCTTCCTCCTGAGCAGTACAGTGTAAAGTCATCCACATACAGATTACATGAGACAGAACTTGGAACAACCTTTACGATGTCATTTATAGCAATGGCAAACAGGGTCACACTTAAGACACTCCCTTGTGGGACCCCTTCCAGCTGATCTTCCAAGTTATAGAAACTGTTTCCCACCCGAACTCTAAACTTCCTGTTAGCAAGGAAGCTTTGTATGAAGGTAGGTAATGCTCCTCTTAAAACAATGTCATACAGCTTTAAGAGTATGCCATGCTTCCAAGTGGTTTCGTAAGCCTTTTCTAGGTCAAAGAAGACTGCTAACATGTGATGTCACTGTGCGAAGGAATTCTGTATAGCAGTTTCCATCCTTACAAGTGCATCTGTGGTCGATCTCAATCTTCTAAAGCCATATTGATATGGGGTCAGCACGTTTTCCTTTTCTAGCAGCCATGTCAACCTGAAATTTATCATTTTCTCCATCAGCTTGCAGATGCAGCTGGTGAGAGAAATTGGTCTGTAATTTCCTGGTGTGGAAGCATCCTTGCCAAGTTTAGGGACAGGAATGATTATAGCCTCTTTCCATGTGGATGGCACTGTACCCTCCCTATCGATCCTACTGAATAGGTCCAACAGGAAATTCTGGGAGCTCTCCGGTAAGTGAGATATCATTTGGTATGGAATATTGTCACTTCCTGGGCCAGTCTTACGGCAGAGCTGCAAAGCAGAGTCCATCTCCTAGCACAAAATTGGCAAGTTGTATGGAAGTTCTGCTGCAGTCCTACTGAAGAACGACACTGGGAGTCGTTCCTGTTCAGAGTGGAGAATCGGGCAGTGTAAGATGCTCCAGAGGATCTCTGCCATCGATTTAGCTAGCTCATTAGCTACATCCTTTTTGTCTGCGATGATTATGCCATCTATCTTCAAAGCAGGTGGTGACAGTGATGTGCTCTTTCCAGCAATCTTATGCACCTTGTCCCATACCCATGCTAAGGGGGTCCCAGAGTTAATTGAGGAGACATACTGTCTCCATGATGTCCGTCTGGCCTCCTTTAGCACTCGCCTGGCCTTGGCTCTTGTCTTTTGTAAAGCATTAAGGTTACATTGCTGGGACGTCATTTCAACTGCCTTAAAGCAGTTTTCCTTGCTCTGACCCCTGGTTGGAACCCACAAAAAACCATGGGTACCGGCCCGTCCCGGTAATTTTCCGTATTTTGGGGAAAGGGAGCTTCTGTTTCAAGGTAAATTTCTGAGGGGGAAGCGATTAACAGCATCTTGAACACAGGGCAAATTCTTTCAAAGACCTTGGAAATACTGAGTTGATTAAAATATTCCAGTCGCATTTTAAAAGTCCCCATCTTTTGCATCATTGGTGGGGAATTTCCCTTTCCCACCTCCTCCCAAATTTTGGGGAAGGTGGTCACTTCCATGAAAGTTTTCCCAGACTTCCCAAGTGAATTTTAACTGTGGTTTCAGGGAGCCAATTGACGGGTTTTTTAAAAATTGGAAATGTCCCAGTTTAAATTTTGGATATGTGTGGGAGTGCCCACTATTAAAAAAACACGGATTTTACTTTAAGAAAAGGACCCAAGCCCCCCCCGGGGGTTTCACGGTTTGGGGTTTTGTGGGGGAAAACTTTGAAATTGACCCCAGGGATATCATATATCACATCCCAAAAAGGGTCACTTCATCTGGGGGCGAAACCTCAAACTATTAGGTCCCATCTCGTTTCGGTAAATTCGAGGACCCAAAATTGACATACCTAAAACTTTTTTTGATGTATTTAAAAAAATATAAAACCCCTGATTGTACACCAAGGTTTTCCACTATATTTATTACTATATGAAATCCCTTAATTTTCCCGGGTAAGTTTTCCCTTAAGGGAAATGAGGAGGATTTTTCCCCCTTCTTACCTGGTTTGGGGACCGGGGAAACCATTACGATTTTCATTTTTCCCCCCTTTGGAAGGGGAAAGGTTCCAAAGTGAAAAACATTGATGTTCCAGGGGGGAATGGTCGGGGGATTGCGAAAGGTCTTTCAGGGGGGAAAGCAAATCTTTGTAAATTTGAAAGAATATAAAAATTTTTAAAATTTTCTACATTTTCACATCCCCCCCCAACCCATGGAGTCCAATGGGGGGGATGTATAGTTGTGGCTCAAAATCTCCCAACAGCCACAGGGGAAATGGGGAAATCACCCCACCCAATATTCCCAGTAATGATGTAGTCCCCGGGACGTATGCGTACTGATAAACCCGTCCCTGCTTAAACCCTAGCCATTTTTGACCACCCGATTGACTTGACCGGGCCGGGAAAAGAAAAGTCTAACCAAAATTTAAAGGCCCAAAAGAGGTTTTTGTTGTAGCGCGGGCACAGCGGGGGGCATTGCTCAACCCCCGGACTCTGTCTTGGGACCCCCACACACGGAAAACACGGGGAGAGTTTCCCGGTCCAAGATGGAATGTGTTTTCTGAGGGAACTAGGTGCCCATTTTGCCAAAAATTGGGGGTCCAGTTTATGAAAAATGCAGCCCCATGCCTGTTTTCACAGTTAGGGGTGGGTTTAAGCGGGGGGCTGAAAACTTTTCCCCCATAAACCCGGGAAAAAAAAATTTATCAAGTAACACCCGGGTTTTTGTTTCCGTGGGGACAAAACAGGCAATAAAGGGCCCTTAAAGGGGACACTTTAGCTTGGTCCTTCTGCAAGTACCAACTTTCTCCAGTTCTCTTGTTGATCATATTCATGCCCCTGCTGCCAGACCAATCTGTCTACTAACTTCTTGGTCTGACAGTCCAGAGATATTGACTACACTACCTAGTTATGAAATCTCTCTGTGACTTCAAAGTCCTCCTTTAAGCATGGATTGACAAAGGGGTTTCCCCCTACAGGCCCCAAAGTCCTGAATCTTGGTCATATTCCGGGAAACCTCTAGGCCTAAGTTATCTGCTGTGTCAACAGCTAAGGTTATTAGTGGTGAATACCTTAATAGATAGAAATATTAAAATATTTAACATTTAAAAAATCTATCAATAAATTTTACAAATAACAATAAATATATCAAAATCAAAATATAAATATTATGCTCTAAGTGTATAATTTTTTTTGCATAGATATTATGCATAATAAATTTTATAAGACCCTCTATGTCACAATCCTCCCCCAATACTTTTTTCAGTGTATATGGGGGAAACAAGTACATACGTCTTTGGACTACATGTGTGACCCTTAATGGCTCTTGGCATCCCACAAAGTGCTTTACTTTTAGCCATCATCAGCCCAGAGTCAGTCTTGTGTGCCTGATCTTAGTCTGTTAATACAACTTCTATTTTTCGGTTGTGATGGCTGCTGGTCACAGCTACCAAGGTCATCTCTAATCTCTCGCAATTTGTTCCTTCCATTTATCGCGAAGACAACCCCTGAGCTGGGTTTTAGGTCAGTGTGTGGGAAAGGACTGAGCTTGCTCATTCCCATTTATACCAACATGCACTGGCACCAAACATAGAATTATCTTTGTACGTGTTGACAACAGTGGAAGCCAATCATGAACCCCCTCACTACTGAATGTGATGAGATTTAATATCTTGATTGCTTGCAAGGCACCACAAGAGTCACCAATATATCACGACAAAAATGTGGTGAAGAAATCTCTCTTACTTCTGCTTCGGATCTCTCTCCTTTCCCAATTCCTACAAATCCAGCTCGACTTGATTAGTCCAAGGGGGGAATTGGGGAATTCAACAGCCAGAACCTAGTGAGATTTAGATTAAGATCTTCCACAAGATTCCTCATTCTCTACCATAGGATTAGCTATCTTCAAGGGGGTTGAAAACCAATCTGAGCATGATTTATTGATCTGGAAAATTTATTGACCCCGGTAAATGAGATATCATTTGGTATGGATATCATCTCCATCTTCTTGAGTCCATCTCCTTTCGCAAAATGGCAAGTTTTATGGAAGTTTTGCAAAGTTTACTGAAGAATGATGGGTGTATTCTGTTCAGCCCGAAGAGTGGAGAATCGAGCAGGTAGATGGTCCAGAGGAGATCTCTGCCATGGATTAGCTTCTCATTTGCAACATTTTTTTGTCTGTGAGATATGCCATCTCTCAGAGCAGGTGGTAACAGTCTATGCTCTTCCAGAATTCTGTCCATCCTGCTAAG
>NW_023662153.1:15000-16534 GCF_015228065.2 Penaeus monodon | reverse complement strand
GGTTTGAATCTGTAATGTTTAGTAAAAAACGGAAACACGTCAGGTCCGTTTGCCCTTTCAGATGGCTGAAATGATATTGAGTTTTTATACTGAGACCTGGGGATGGTGCTCAACATAGTTGAGGGCGATGTACACGAAGATGTAATTGCAATGCCCATCTATTACTTGGAATCAAGCCTGTCAGATTAAATTTAAAGCTTTGATCATTTAATTTAGATTTAAATGACTCCCAGTCTTCTTATTTCTACCGAAAAAAAATGTCTTTTCTTTGTTTAGTACTGGTGATGTGGAAATTTTCATTATGATGGTATGTGGTCTGAGCCAACGTTCGGATCGGGTTGTAGGTGTGTGTGGTAGGCAAGTGCTGCCCTGTTTCCGAAAACGAGATCAGGGCGGCCCTTTCCTCTATTTGTGTATGAGGTGAAGAAGTCGGGTCCTATGTAGTGGAGTCTTTTGGTTTCAAAATAGAAAGGAGTTGCCTGCCATATGCATTGGTAGTACTTTGTGTAGTGTCGTGTGGGTAGCGTTGTTATCTCCAGTAAAGAAGACTAGGAGGTTTTGTATAATTGAATATTTGTTGAAGTCTGCAAGAGGCAAATTAGTGTTTGGTTTTATATAGGCAGTGGAAAGGATAATGGGGCCCCTGTGGTGTGAATAACCTGATTGCCATGAAGTCAGGGTGGCTGAATGAGAGAGTGAGGAACTCGTGAGTGATGGTGGATTTTATGAGGATAATTTGCCTGGATGTGTAACCCTAGTGCTGAATTGTATAGCCATTGGTGATGGATATAGAATTCAGCAGGATCACAAGCGGGCGTTTTTTGTTCTAGAAAGTCGTAAAAAAATACTACGGATCGAAAAAAATTACCTTCACATTTGCTTGAACGATCGTTAGCATGCCACTCAGGTATCTGGGTTTACCTTGCGTGGTGTTACCTGATTCCGGTAGCGCTCCGTGATCGAGCCTCAATCAGAGGCTCCTCGAGGTCAGGGAGAGAGTCCTGCAAGCAGACACAGGGCGGAAGTCCTGGGAAATCCGAGGACCAATTCCCAATACTCCCGCGTTTTCCTCAAGCGCCCTCTACAAAGGAGCACAGCAACGGTTTCCCTCCAAAGGGAGAGGGAGCTCTTCCTCGTCTTCGGGAACGACTTCGACGTCGATCTCGGAGCCGCTACTCTGCTCGTCAAGGATGGTGTCATCCATAAGATGACGACGGGGAATGGGGGGATCCTTTTTGTCTTTTTTGGCGTGCTTGTTTGGTGGTCAAATGTTCAGTCTAGCAGGTACTAATTTTGACAGAACGGGGTAAGGTGGCTGAAGGCATCAGAAAGGAGGGCTCCTACCTGCCTATTCGTTTCCTATAGGAAGTTTTCTAAAGCTGCAGTCATGAGATGGTCCGCCATACCATCTGTAAGGATATGTTATATCAGATCTTATATTTTTTTGTAGATATCCTTAGGTTCTGACCGCTCTCTGTATACACAGGAATATATATATACGAGTATGGTTGAGACGATTGGGGTTCAAAGAAAA
>NW_023662153.1:0-10000 GCF_015228065.2 Penaeus monodon | reverse complement strand
ACACCCACCCCCACACACACCCCACACACCACCCCAAAAAACCCACATTTATTTATATATATATATAATTATATAAATATTATTATATATATTTTTAATATATATGTTTTAAAAAATATCTTATATAATAATATTAAAAATATATCATTTATATATTATATATTTTATAAAATATATTTTAATTTCCACAAACACACCCCACACCCCCCCCACAAAACCCCACACCCACCCCAACACAACACACACACACACACAATATATATTATGTTTATATATATATATATATAAAATAAAATTTATTATAATTATATATATATATTTTTTCTGTGGGGCCCGGGCTTGGGAACCTTTCCGTTTGGGCTCGTCGTCCGGGGGGAATGAGGGTAGGGGGCCTTTACATCGGCGGGGAAAATAAAAGGAGCCCCACCCAAAAATTCAGAAAGGGTTTCTCTCTGGACCCTGGGTCCCAATTTTTTTTTTTGTGGGTCTTCGTAAAAGATAAATTAAACCCCCCCAAGCAAACCCGGCCCTTGGCCCTTGTGCGAAAAACTTTGGCTTTATCCCCCCCACCTTAACTTTGAGGCTAGTTTTTTAAAAATTTTGGTGGGCCAAAGTGCTTACATTAAAAAATTTACAAGGGAACTGTGGAAATTACATTTTTAAAACTGCGGGGGGTTGCCGGCCAAACCCCCAAAAGGGGTTTAGTTTTCCCGTTCGGCGGGGTTTTTAAACCCCGCCCGGGCCCCCAAAATATAAGACTTTTAAATTTTTCCCAGTGTCTCTTTTTTTTTTTGATCCCAAACAAAACCCCCCCTTTGGGACCCAATCCTGCCCAATTAAATTCTGCTAAAATTCCCTCCCTGCCCCTTTATCATAAACCCTCGTGCTTGTATTCCGGGTTTCAGGGTTAATAAAAATTATCATATTCTGGGGGGGCCCACTCCTTGAGGTGGCTCCCCAGAAAATCTTCTAAACACAGACTTTGCCGTGCCCACTTGTTTAAAATTCCAATGGTTACAAGTTGTTTTTTCCCAAACCCTTTAAAAATTTGCCCCCCTTTCCCTTTTCCTCAAAACGGGGGCCAAAAAAAACTCGCAAAAGGGGCTTAAAACCTCCCCCTTTCCCCCAAAGACAAAGGGAAAAATGCAGGGCCCGGGGGCAAAAAAGATCGAGGGGGACAATCCTGCCCCGATCGTGGGGAGTCTTTTCCAGGCGGAAGTCTGGGCCCAAAAACGACTTTCCGGTCTTTTGATTAATCACACTAAACCACATGAAACACTCGCAGAGATGCGCAATGGGGCCAAATTGGACACTTCTTTCCCACATGAAACAAACCCTCAAATGGTTGAAAACTGCGAGGGGCAGCTTTGTCGCCGTCAGGGGGTCTTGCCCCAAACCAAAAAAAATCTTAAAAAAAAAGACAAGCACCAAAACAAAAAACCCAACCCCAAACCCTACCTTAAACACCCCCGATCCGTAAAAACATCTACACCCACCACAAAACGCCCAACACGATTCCCCCTGGGGAAACAAAAAATCCTCAAACCCCCCTAAATTTCCCCCAAAACAGGGCCTTCTCCTAACAAAAACCCCAAAATAAAAGACCAACAACACTAGCTTTAATAGCTCCCAAAAAAAACCCCAAAGAAATCCACAAACTACTCCCAACCCCCTACTACAAAAAAAAAGGGTTTTTCCCCCCAGCTTTTGTGATCCCCGGGGAAATCTTTCGAAACGAGAACCTTTACATCCCCAAAGGTATAAACGCACAAAAAAACACACACACCAGGCTAGAGTGGCGACCACCACTTCCCACCAAAGCCCTCTACCTCTCATGCCATTTTTAAATCCCGACAAACCCCAACCAAACCAAGAGAAACTGGGACAAGAAAAAAATACAAATAACACAAAAACAAAACGCAAAATTCCTTCCCCACTTAACATGCCCAAAAAAAAAAAAAGACAAAAAAGACCCCGCTCACGGGAAAACCCCCAGCCCCCCCACCCCCTTCCGTCGTCCAAAGACGACACCTCATCGGGGACTCCAGCAGGCGGGAAAAAGCCCCCACATCGGGGCCCCCAGTCCCGAGGTTGAAGAGGGGGGTACCGCGGGTGCCCCGTTCCCCCAGGGACGTAGTTCCCCTCCTCCCCCCTCATGGGGAGACTTGGGGAGACACGGGAAATTCCCCGGGAAATTTGGGCGGCCCATTCCCCGGAATTCCGTTCCTCCCTCTCCCAGGAGTCCCTCCCCGGAAAAACCCAAAGACCCAATCTGGGGCTCGTCCTCTTTTCGTTTTCCCTTAGCACAAACGCCACGAAAAATAGTCATCGTCCTCTCGAAAACCTTTTCTTTTGGGTGCTGACAAAAAGTTAAAACGAATGTAAGATTTATTTTAAAAACGTAAAACACATATTTTTCGACTTCCTAAACCGGGAAGTCCTGGTTCCCTTCTTTTAAAATTTCCCAAATTTTTCACTAATTTTCCCAAAGCATTAAACCCTTTTGACTACACCACGACAAAACAGAAACCCGGGTGGTTGTTGGGCCTACATTTTTCGTAAAATTTCCCCCTTTTTTTTCGAAAACATCTCGCCTCCATTCATTCATCCTGATTTTTGGGTATTAAACTTTTTACCCCCCAGCGAGCCCTATAATGGGTTGCCACTGCCTATTTTCGGGCCTCCCGTCAAAAATTTTCCTTTTTTCAGGGTTTCAATAAATTATTTTAAATTTTAAAAACTCCCATCTTCTTTTCCGGGGATGTTGGGAATACACCATTTTTTTAACCCCACATCAACAACCACACGGGAACAAATCTTGTCTGTTTTTTTTGAACAAAAAGAAATCCACACATCGGACCCGACTTCTAACCTCATTCACAAACGGGAGGGAAGGGGCCCCCTGATTTTCGGGTTTTCCGGGGGGGAAAAAGCGGCACTCCCCTACCACACACCCTTACAACCTGGCCCGAAATTTGGTTCTGAAAACCTTTTCCCCTCCCTCATAAAAATTTCAAAGACCCCCTTACTTAAAACCCAAAAAAACCCAAAATCCCTTTAGGCACAAAAAAAAGACTGGGAACTTAAAAAATTTAAACCCTTTCCAGTCAAAATTTTTAAAATTTTAACCTTGAAAGAGGAAAATTTTTCTCGAAATAGATTTGGCATTGCATCCCTCTTTTTTTGCTTGGTATCCGCAGCAATTTCGCCGCGCCATAACCGCGAGAGCCTATAAAAACCGTAAATTTATTCCTCCCCAACGGAAAAACCAAGTGTTTTCCTGACCCCCTACAGGAATCGTTTTCCCCTTTTAAATTTAAATCAAATTAAAAGATTCGGGGGGACCCACTATCCTCAAAATCACGTCATAAAAAGTTATGATAAGGGCCACAAAATTTTTTTTGGGAAAATCTAATTTAAAAAACAAATCTAAAAGAGTTTTGCCCCTCCACGGGAATTTTTTGGGAAAACAATTAAAACCAAATTAAAAAGGGAGTAAATTCCCCCCCTTTTACTCTCACCCCTCAAGGGCAAAAATCAAAATTTTCCCGAAACCGGGGGAGGTTTTTCAAAATTTTTTTAAAACCACTTTCAAACCCGTTTTTTTATCCTCCCTGAACCCCCCCTCTTTTTTAAAGATCCTTTCAAACCTCAACACCTGAGCCAAAACCACAGGATAGAAAAAAGAACCAGACAGAATTTTCCCCTGGATAAACGGGGGACACTTTCAACTCCCCGGGCCCCCCTCTTTGCTGGAGGAAAGGGTTAAAAAAATAACAATGAGGTTCCCCTTCGAAAGGCTCGGGCTCCTCTCAGATCGGGCTTTACGCCTCATTCCTGTTCCCCGACAAAAGTTTTTTTTCGACTATACGCCCTTTTTAACACTTCCCCTTGCCTCTGGCTACTACCCTCACCCTTTTAAAACGCTTTAGGGCCCTTATCCCCAAGCCAAAAAAAGACCTAAATGACCCCCAAAATTAAACCCCCAATTGTTTTTTTAAGACATAGGGAAATTTTTTTTAGAAGGGTAATTAAATTTCCCGACTAAGGGGGGTATCTCGACAAAACCCTGAAACCGACTCTCTTCCAAACAATTTGGCTTCGCTCTCCCCCCGCTCCCAAATGAAAGCACTGGGGAACATACTGACTAAATACTGTCCCTTTAAAAACAAAGATGGGAAAACAAAAACGTTTCTTTGGGAACCAAAGACGTGGAAGGGGGGCCTTTGACACGGGCCCGGCTGCCGGGTTTTAAGTATAACCCGTGCCCAAAATTTTAATTTTCCCTCGTTTCCCCCAAGAAGCTGGGTATGTAGCTTCTTGGATGACCGTAAATTAAAGGGTTAAAAATTTTTAAAGGGGGAGATTTTTAGACAAAACCCTTCCCCATTTACGAAAGGGGGTAACCCCCAAGGGACCCTAATCAGGCCCCAACCTATACATAATATACAAACGGACCCCCCCCCCCCCCCCCCACCCCTTTTTCCCCTTCATTGACCGGGTTCTTTACGCCACGTGTACCCAAATTGCTATACAGGGTTCGCTCCGGTTTTGTTTCCCACGAATCAACCCACGACTTGACACCGTCTCGAGGTGGGAGCACAAATGGCTTATCAAAACTAATGCGACAAAACAAAAGTTCTCTTTTTAAACCCTAGACACAACCCTCCTTACGATCCAATACATCTAAACTCTTTCAACAGACTACAAGCATCTCTTCAAATAACACGCTCTTGCACCGTGTTCGGTGTAATCTTCGATTACATGTTTAGATTTCATTACCATACCAGTAAAAAAGCCACATTGGCTAACAAGACCTTACAATCGCTTTATCGATGTAGATGTGCGGCCCCGCGCACGAAGCTGCACCTGTTCAAAGCCATTATACACCCTCTTCTCACATACGCCCCACTCACACTTACACTCGCAGCACACACAAACAGAAGAAAACTGCAAGTCATCCAGAATAAAGCTCTCTGGTAGATCTACACTATAGGCTAGAACGAGTTTGTTACTTCATCACAACTTCACGAGAGAGCTTCTGTGCTCCCTCTGAACCTCGTGTGGCACGCTGATGTTTGTAAACAACTCGATAAACTTCGTCTTTGGCTGCCCGACTGGATAGACAAGAACAATGTCTTTCTCCAGGGAAGGAGAAGCGGCCTTGGCCGCGATTTCTTTGCGCTAGATTGCGGCGAAGAACAGGAGCCAGTTTTTTTAGCTCGGCAGCAACATCTTATCCTCTATGAACTTTCTTAATCTTCCTTCCTGCCTTTCACCCTCCCCACCCTCCCTTGTTTCGCTTGTTTTTAAATGTTTTACCTTTTGATAAGGATAAGTCCGATATGCGAAGCTTAGCCTCGCCCGGGCTATGCCATGAGGGGAGCCCGGCCTGTGTCGACTAATGCCGACTCGCTCACGTGTGTCAGCTGGTGCTGACTCGGCTGAACCTAGTCCTAACCCGCCGTGGTGCCCAGCCACAGCAGTGACCTCCAGGCGACAATTGCAACTTCTCGCGCCTGGGCGAGGCGCGAACCACCGACCCCTTGGATGAGAGGCCGACACGTTACCACTGTACTAGCCCGGATATAGGATAAGTCCGATATGCGAAGCTTAGCCTCGCCCGGGCTATGCCATGAGGGGAGCCCGGCCTATGTCGACTAATGCCGACTCGCTCACGTGTGTCAGCTGGTGCTGACTCGGCTGAACCTAGTCCTTACCCGCCGTGGTGCCCAACCACAGCAGTAACCTCCGGGTGACAATTGCAACTTCTCGTGCCTGGACGGGGCGCGAAACGCCTACCCCTCGGATGAGAGTCCAACACGTTACCCGGAGGCTAGGCTACCTTTTAATGTTAAGTTAAGTTGCGTTAGCTTCGGCGCTTTTTACTATAAACTCGGCGCCCGCGCTCGCCGCGGCTCGGCCATTCGCGTCGAGGCGCGATTGTTGCCGGGTCTCGCGAGCGCGGGTGTCGAGCGCCGAAATTTATCGCCTAAACTTTTTTAAACTTTTTATTTTCTTACGTTTGTGTTTGCATTGCTTTTAAATTTTTCTTTCGTTTTATTTTAGTTTCTTGTTCTCTATTGTTTTTATAGTTTTAGGGAGTTGTTTTACATAAAAACCTATTTTAATTACCTCTTTAAATAAACAATCTCCCCTAACGAGAGCCCTATCCCGTTTTTAACTCCCTTCCTCTGCCTGCACATGAAGGACCGGAGAAACTACCTGCCAATGATACCCTGGAGGAGCTGCCTGCCCAGGAAAGATCGGAGGATCTACCTGCTGAGGACGCGCAGGAGAAGCAACTGGTAGGTGCTGGACGTGCGCCCGAACGACCAGTTGGTGAGGACATGCCGGAGGAGCTGCCTGCCGAGGACATGCCGGAGGAGCTGCCTGCCGAGGACATGCCGGAGGAGCTGCCTGCCGAGGAGACGCCGGAGAAGCTACCGGGAGTAGAGGGACTGGTGGAGGAGCAACGGGTGCACCAAGTCCGACAGAAGGCAGGACCGTGATCGCCGGGAGAGTACGGGTGACGGAAGGGCAGGTCCTGGGGCCACATCACCGCTGGATGTAGGGCCTCGGTGTAGGCATCTCGCAGTTGTGGCTCTCTCAAAATAATCTCCAATTCTTGGAAGATTATTTTGAAGAAAGAAGGGAGATATGTCACAACTGCGAGATTACTCTGGACCTTCGCCGATGTTTACCTCACTCTGTGAGGCGGGCTTAGGTCCTTTCCGATTGGCTCGTACGCCTCGTGGGGAACGAGGGTATCGGGCCTTTACATCGGCGCGGAAAATAAAAGGAGCACCAGCCAAAAATTCAGCAGACATCAAGCAGCTGAAGAAGAAGGACCTCTCCTCTCCTCCCCTCTCCTGCGGTGAATCGGTCCTTACTTGGACGATTTAGAGAGAAGGGAGGAGCGTTCCGGCAAAGGTGGCGGACGGGGCGCAGCGGGTGGAGCCGAGCCGAGCAACGCCAAGAGTCACCATGACCTCTCGGTCGTGTGGCTTTTGCATGGGCGGATTAAAGAGATGTACTGCGCCCGGTCCCATGCAATTTCTGCCTCGGCTCTTACGCGTTACCGGACGGTGACGCGCCCCCCCTTGTTTGTTGCCACGATGCTATGTGCTTGCATGTAGCTTCGTGCCCTCCTAGCCTACTCTTTCCTATACGAATTTTCGGCATTAGGATAACTCTGTGCACACCTTCTGGTGAACTGGACCCCATCTTCGGGCGCGTGCTCGGACGTGGGCAAACCTTTACCTCCCGCAGGGGAGGGTGTGTCTTGGGGGGCCTTAGAAGGCCTGCCTTACGGTGTGCATAGAGTTGCCATTCTTTTGCTAGGGACTGGTCTGGCAGACCATCTGATGACTGCCACTCTCTTTCTTTCGAATAGGGCGATAGGCAGGTAGGAGCCCCCTTTGTCAGGCCTTCAGCCAGGTTCTGTCTAATAGCTGCCACTAGACAGAACACTAAGTTCCCGTCCTGTGATAGGAAGTACCTGGAAAAAGTTAGTTTCTCTCCCTCACTGTGATGAAATAGTTTGTGGTTGGCTACTTCAGAGGGATGAAGGAGCTTACTGGAACAGGTACAGGACCCCCCTTCTCTCATTGAGGTGAAACATCCTTTGGGTGTTTCAGAGAGAAGAGGGATTCACCTTAAAAACCGTCCTGCCATAGGAACCACCTGGAAAAAATGTTAGCTTCTCTCCCTCACTGTGATGAAACGGTCTGTGGCCGGCTGTTTCAGAGGGATGAAGGAACTGACTGGAACAGGTGCAGGACCCCCCCTCTTTTCTCACTGAGGTGAAACAACCTTTGGGCGTTTCAGAGAAAAGAGGGATTCACTTTGAAAAAGGGTACAGGTCCTCTGAGGAATGGAGAGGAACTGCCTGGAAAAAGTGAGAGCTCCCTTCCTTACTGAGGGAGGAGCAGAAGTGTTCCATCAATGACGTCCTGTAGGTGGAAGGGCATCCCCTCTGGGATACTCCCAGAGGTTGACACCTACCCATGTGTTTGCCGTGCGTGGCATCCTTGTGAGCTGGGAGACGGGAGTCCTGGAGGTTGAGCGATGCCGTGCACGAGTACGCCCTGCGGCTAGCAACATGCCTCTTTGGTCCTCTATTCTGGCAAGACAGGCGGCCTGATCCAGGCCCGGTCAGGTCAATCGGCTGGTCTCCCTCGGGAGGCTGGGGTCAAGCAGTCATGCTGCCGTTGGTACCCACACCGTCCGTGCGTACTGTATTATTTGTTTATTGTGTGCTGCAAATAATAGGTATCGGAAAATAAATGGAAATTAATTTGTTTAGAGAAAATTTAAAATGTGGATTTTTGTTTTGTAGTATCTCTCGCAAAGCATTGTGGGTACGCTTTGTTTTTAAGCCATGTTTTTTTTTGGCGGAAGGCATGAGTGAGTTGTATATAAATTTCCAGTATTATGGAGTAATAGAATATTGAAACTGACTTTGAAGGTATGTAACGTTTAATGATATTATTCTACAGTTGTATTGTAATAGATAAAATGACTATCAGTAAATAATAAATGATAAAGATGATCAAGAATGATGGAACTTTCTGGCAAAATGTCACAAGAGTTAATGTTTGTTTTAGTTTGTTGTGAACTCATGCCATGAAGACTTGCCTATCTACTAGAACTGGGATGCGTGATGGTGTAAGTTGAAATATTTCCTCTGTCTGATTTGAAATGATTTATGAAATATTGTGTTATTTTCTCCATGAATAAATTTTATCATTGTGTTTTTATGTAAAGTATTCTTTATTGTTATTATGGAAATAATTCTTTGACTATATTTCATGATGTCCATGTGCATGTAGTTATTATTCTGTATGAGAATTGCTTGTTATTTTCCAACATTTTACAGGTTGAATAAACTTTTGGAATATACAGCCTCACGTATAATTGCCCAGGTGTACTGAGAAGTTTGGATTTCTTAACGACACATCTTCATGATACACGTACCACTGCAAACGGCTAATTGGCTGCGTATATCCACTCATCACCCCTGTTGCTGTTAGACATTGGTTCTAACACTCAGCTTCCCCTTATTGGACTCTGTGGTGGGTGGGGGCGTGAGTGGATGAAGCACTGCCAAGTATATGGAAAATAAAACTAAAAATCCCCCACAGACAGACGATATTTTTGACGACCCATGCAAGGCCCAGACCACGGCAGCCACCCTGAAGCCATACGTGCCTCCGGGTGGCAAAAGAAAACCCTTAGCACATGATGACACTGTCATGCCTGCTGCCAAGATGGTGGACAAGACAGAAAAAGCATGTAAGAACATGTCTGTCCACCAGATGGACTCTCGTGCTGGCCCCTCCAGGCCAGCACCCAGACCAGGAAGGCCTCTGAGCATCCCTCAGACGACCCCCCTGACTGAATCAGGAGCACCAGCTGAAACCAGCCGAAACAGCTGGTGCCCCCACGAGCAAACCCCAAAGCCGAAAGGGCGGACCGAAACGTCCGAGGCCGGAGACCGACTCTGATGGAGAGTCTGGACCCCAAGGCATTTCCCCGCAGTTTAAGGTCCCCGTCAAACCCGAAGGCTTCGACATTGCCTACCAAATGGTCAGGGCATTGGAGTACCAGTGGAAAACCCAGTTATCAATCTGGGTTGCGCGAGATCAGGGCATGATAATCATGCCCAAAGATCAGGCCACCCTTTGTTTCCTGCAGGAAACAAAGGAGCTAAAAGATGGGAGGAAAGTGAGCCTCTCGCCACAGAATCCCGAGGAAAAGAGGGTCAAGATGGTGCTACTTGGCTTCTCAGTCTCATACGATGTGGAGGTGATCGCATCACACCCACAGGTCGTGGAGGCTTCCCGATTGTCGAAGGCAAGTCCTGGTGACCAGGCAAGTCCTGGTGACCATGAAAGGTAGCCCAAGCTCTACCCTTGATCTAGGTAACTGGGGTACCTGTCACTACGTACGTAAGTGCCTGAACCTCTTTTCAGGCCGGGGGAAAAACCGCTAAATA
>NW_023662152.1:0-16535 GCF_015228065.2 Penaeus monodon | reverse complement strand
GAAGTTGAAAGGGGGGCATGAATGGGTTGTAGTTTTTGGGTTTTGTTTCGTTACTTTTGGCCAGAGATAAGTAGTACCTTGACAAAAACATTTAGATGTTAAGTTAGGCTCTATCATGATTGAGTTAAAATTAGATGCAAATTTTGGCATGCGCCGAAGAAAGAGTATTAAGAAAAAAATTTGGGGATCTGGTCAACCCAGGTGATTCATTTACGTCCCTATTTTTAGTGCGCTTTGAATTTCTTCAGTAGTAATATTTTCCCATTCTGTTGGGGGGTATCCCTAGTGCTATTCTAAAAGATCTCGTATCCATGCGTTTTCATTGAATTATTTATCTATTCCCAGATGTTGTTCCAAAAATTCCCGGAACCAGTTCTTCAGATGGTGCAGCTCCACAAAAATTGTTTCTTTCCTATTCCGCGGAAAAAATTCTTCGCGTCAGTCTCGAACATTTTTTCTGCCTGAAGAACTTTTGGTGTTGTCATATCTACGTAACCTTGTGCCTAACCTAGAGTTTTTGCTTCAGCTCTTCTTTATTCGTTGGTATTTTTTCTTTGGAAAGTATTTTGTATTTTTTTATACTTTTCTCGCTTTCCCGATTGCTTCCCATATCTTTTTGTACCAATCTGACACAAACATAACTGAAAAAAAAGAGAAGAATCCGATGATGATGATGATATTGATGATGATGATAATGAAATGACAGCATTCTTGGTGATAATGATGATGATGGTGATGATGATGGCGGTGATGATAATGAAAATGGTGATAATAATTATGGCAATAATAATAATGATAATTATTGTTTGATTTTAATTAGCAGATCTAAGAAAAAAACAACAACAGTAACAACAACAATAATAATAATAAAAATAATAATAATAATAATAATAAAAATAATAATAATAACGACAATGATGATAATAATAAAAAAAAATAATATTGATAATAGTAATGATTATATAATAATAAAAATAATAATAATAATAATAATAATAATAATTTTTGGTGGTTCTAAACTCACCATCATATCTACGATAAATTCCCCAAAAAAATAAGATAAGAAATCTCAATAATCAAAGCCCAAGTAAAAATGACACTATAGAGGTACAAATAAAGAAAATAAAAAAAGAAAATTAAGATGAACAAAAACTGAACATGCCAAATAAAATTGATCGAGCAATTGGAAAATATCGATGAATTAAAACCACATGAAGTTGTCGTAGAGAGGGAGAATTGGTAGATATGAAAACGGATGTCACTGAAAAAACTATGGTAGTAAAACAAAACTGAAATGAGTAAAAGAGAGACACTTAAAATTCAGACATACCAAAAATATAAAAATATATTAAATATAGGTAACAAGGCGTTAGAATAACTCTGTCATGAAATAAATCCTGTTTTAACTGAATTAAACGAACTAATATACGCAACAGGAAGAGTCCTCCAAGCAAAATGTGGCATTAAGTCAAGAAAGAAGAAGAAGAAAAAAAGAAAGCTCGCAAAGCCAAGTGGCAAGTAATAATAGAGAAAGAAACAGAAAATTTTAGAAGGGAAATCCCGATATTAGACGAACTACAAAAATATAATGGGAAGCAATCGAGAAAAGCGAGAAAAGTAATAAAAAAAATACAAAATACTTCAAACGAACAAATACCAACGATTAAAGAAGAGCTTAAACAAAAACTTCAGGTTAAGACACAAAGGTTACGTAGATATGACAAACGCTAAAATTTTCTCAGCAAAATAAAATGTTTGAGACTGACATGAAGAAATTTTAGCGCGAAATAAGAAAAAAAAACAACTCTTGTAGAAGCTATATCATCGAAGAAAAGGTCTGGGAATTTTGGAACAATATCGGGGGAAAAGATAAAAAATACAATGAAAACCCCATGGATACGAGATTTTGAGAATAGCACTAGGGATATTCCCGAATAAAAAGGGGAAAAAATATTACCACTGAAGAAATTCAAAACGCACAAAAAAAGTCCCATAAAGGAAATACCTGGGGTTGACCAGACCCCAAATTTTTGGCTTAATACTGTTTCTTCGGCGCATGCCAAATTAGCATCTAATTTTAACTCAATCATGATAGAGCCTAACTTAAATCTAAAGGGTTATGTCAAGGGATACTTATCTCTTGGCCAAAAGTAACGAAACAGAAAAACCCCAAAAAATCCCAGACCCATTACAGGGCTTAACAACCACCTATAAATCACTTACTTCAATCTAAATGAAAGAACCTACAGACACATGGAAGAAAAAAATATTTTCCCAACGAAAAAAAAGGATGTTGCAGAGGGATATCGGATGTAAAGATCAACTGCTCATAAATAAAATGATTCTCAAAAAATGCTCATACTAAACACAGACATCTAATACTGCTTGGACGATTATAAAAACCCTTTTGACAGTGTCCCACACTCTTGGATTTTGAAATCCTTAGAAATTTCAAAGTCTCTCCTGTCTTAATCAAACTTTTTTCGAAACAGCAGACATTATGGGAGACAAATCTTACTCTCAAGCAATGAACGGTACTCTTATTTCAAAAAAACATGCGAATCAGATGCGGAATCTTCCAGGGTGACTCTTTTTCCCCTCTTTTTTTTGTACGGCACTTATCCCACTCTCCCAGCTTTTTAAAACAACACAGGGTATGGATATAAGATCATGGACAAAAAGATCAATCATTTATTCTATATGGATGACTTGAAACTTTACGCTTCAGAATGATAATGAATTGGAAAGGTTGCTAAAAACTGTAAAAGTTTTCAGTGAGACATAGGCATGAAGTTTGGTCTCGATAAGTGTGCTAAAGCAGCCTTTAAGCAAGGAAAACTAGTGACATCTGAAAATATAAAGTTAAGTATGATACATAAATAAGAATTGGATCAGGAAAAAACCCTATAAATATCTAAGAATAAACGAAGGAAATGGGATACAACTATCATAGATGAAGAAAAAAATACGTACAGAATGCACCCGAAGAGAAAGATCAATCCTAAAAACAGAATTAACTCAAAGAACAAATAACAGCAATCAACACTCTTACAATCCCTGTGGTTACATATATTTTTAACGTGATAGACGGGAAAACTTACCATGAACTCAAACAAATTGACACCAAAATTAGGAAGCAATTGACATGTAACAGAATGTATCACCCCAAATCAGACGTAGACCGTCTGTACGTCCCCAAAAAGTAAGGAGGCAGGGGGAGATGCATTTGGAATTAACCTACAAGACAACAACAATTTGGGCCTTGCAATAACTTAGATCTAACCAGCGATTGGATGCTTCATTTAGTTTGAGTACATGAAACTCTAAAAGGTTACACTCAATAGTAAAGGGAAACAAAAAAATTTTCTCAGGAATTAGGTATTGAGAGCGAAAATATCGAACATATGTTGCCAACACTGGTGCTAAACATAAAAAACAAAAGCAAAGAAGGTCGGACAAGAAAAACTTGAATCTAGGTGGGATGAAAAGCCTCTCCGGACAGTTTGCAACTCGAAGCAAACACACTGATGTAGATGAAATTGCAACCCATCAGTGGGTTTGAGCTCTGGACTAAAAGGGGAAAAAAGAGGGTTTTATTCTTGCAGCCCCAAAATCAAAATTTGTTTTCCCGAAACTATCAAGCTAACATCTTGCACAATGGCACTGACCCAAAGTGTAGGTTTTGTGAAGACAAGGTTGAGACAATTGATCACCTTGTGTCTGGTTGCTCAATATTAAACGAATGA
This sequence comes from Penaeus monodon, assembly GCF_015228065.2. Taxonomy (NCBI): domain Eukaryota; kingdom Metazoa; phylum Arthropoda; class Malacostraca; order Decapoda; family Penaeidae; genus Penaeus; species Penaeus monodon. The sequence continues at coordinate 12,789 of NW_023662152.1, read as the reverse complement.
GTACAAAAAAAATTTCCACAACAGAGTGGGCAAGTCCCGCACTGGAAGATCTGCAAACACTTCCTATCGGAACACAGGATAAAAGGTACAAACACTATCCAGAGCCAGTTACTGAAGGCAAAGTTGCTACAATCTTGTGGAACTTTCCAATTTAACAGATCGTACTATACAGGCAAATCGTCCAGATATCGTCATCAAGGACAAAATAAACAACACTTTCCTGTTATAGATATGAGCATCCCCTTTAGACAGAACGTCCTAACAAAAGTGTTCGAGAAGATATCAAAGTATAAAGACCTGGAAATTGAGGTGGAAAGATGTGGCATTTAAAAACCAAAACTTTTGCCCGTTGTTATTGGAGCTTGGGGCCCTTTTAAAAAAAGGTAGGATATGTTTTTTGAGCAAAAAACCAGGAATCCAAAATTAGAAGAAATCCCAAAAAAAAGTCTTAAACAGCACAGCAAAATGTTCCCAGAAGAGCATTATCAATTGATGTGTTCTTTGGTGCGTGAATTGATTTGACCGGATGTTTTGATTTGTGGTTCTGCATATTTTGCATGTTGTCGTTGATGTTCCATTGCCTCAAACTTCAATCACCCGAGGTCACTGGTAGTGACTCGGTGTTTGACTTTAATTAGCAGATTAAGGAAACTTTCGTATAAAATAATAATAATCATAATAATAATAAAATAATATAATAATAATAATAATAATAATAAAAATAATAATAATAATAATAATGGTAAGATAATAATTATCATTATTATTTTTTTAATTATATTTTCATAGTATTAATGGAATGATCATAATGATAACAAAATATGAAAATGATGATAATAACCGCAAGGGGTAATGGCGATGGTAATGATATGAAAATACTAGTGTAATACTTATAATTGTATTGAAAATGATAATACTGGCAATGATAAAAACGAAGATAAAACACATAAAATTATATTTTTGAATGAGAAGGGGAATGAAAATGTTTATTAGTCTTGTAAATATTACTATATCGATTATAATATATTTTTGCTAAATGACATTTCGTTGTTTTTGCGTTCGGTAATTTCAAAAAGAAAAACATTCAAACTCAAATGCAAAAACCCCCCTGTAAATAAAAATATCTGTCATAAACAGTAGGGGTACATAAAAGGTTAAATTAAACGCTGTCAAATTTTTTTCCTTATTATGTATGAAAGGTAAATAAAACTAAAAATCCCAAACGTAAAATGCATATTTTCGTCCTCCACCAAAAATAAAAAACAAAAAACCTCGGTAAATATCTACCACCCCAAAAATTTCCCAAATAACTTTACTTTTCCCCTCATTCCAACCTAGAATGCCTCTTAAAGCCGAATAAATAGAGCGGAAGGCTTAAAGGGCGAGGGAGGAAACGAGGGGGCAGGTCGGCCTTTTGTTTTCAACCCGAGTTTTAAGCAGGGAAGCGACACGACCGCGCTCGCCGGGATCTCGCCCCGCTGCCCTGGATTAGCCCGTTTTACCCGCCTCTCCTCCATTTTTAGTGCATTTACCCCCGTTTAAGGGCGGTTTTCAATACGATTTCAAGGGAGAAAGTTCAAAGCTGGACCGGGACCCAGGGAGACTTTTGCATCTCGAGGAGTAACAAGTAAATTTGTTTTAAAATTATGTTAAGTGATTTTTTTGATGGAATATTATAAGAGAACCGCCTCAAGCGATGCCATGGTCTCTGCGCTCTGCACGCTGCCTAAGGCCACTAAAACTCCACCACAAATATCCTTCGCTCCTGCCCGCTCCCTGAAGACGGACCCCAAGGGCCTTCAGTGCCCTGCCGGAACACCAGGACTTGTTGAGGTTTGTGGCTGAGCTGGAGGGCAGAGGCCATGGCACCTCTTGGTCAGGTCGTCCTTTGGACTTAACAAGCGAGTTTGGGCTTGCCTTTTCTTTGTGCAACCTTGTTTATTTCCTACTGGGATTGTTTTCCATTGTGTTGTGTGTGGCTGTTACGTTAGTTTTCTGTATAGCTGGATAGTCATGTAGTAGGCCGATACTGCTTTTGTGTCAAGGGGTTAATTATGAATTTTTGCCTCTAATGTTTTTCCGAAGTTGTTAATGATGGAGTTTGTCAAGAGGCTGAATTAAGTCAACATCAGGAAGATTAAAACAGTAAAAGTTATCGTGACACAAGGACTGCATGAAGATTTAGAATGTGAATGATATTGTTACCATTTATGTATCTCATGGGGAGTGTAGGCGCTCCTTTGTTGATAATGCACTGGTAGACTATTCTGAGCTCTATGATTACATAATCTGACTGATGTAATTTTAGTACATCATTACATTCCTTTGCCATTTTACAATGGATGATTTGTAGATGACTGGATCACTTGTTTGCCAACTTGTAATTCATGACACTGGTAAATCCAAATGGATGTTTTGTGTTAGTGTTCTTTACTTTATATGTTTTATTTAATATAGATTTAGAAATTTACTGCAATTTAGGGACTGCTACTTGCCTTGCATTTTGAGGTGTAGACAATGTTTCTGGGGGTATTGGGTGGCAGAGCACCCCATCAACTCTTCCCTCGAACATGCCCAGGAACAGCAACTTAGATTGTTTAATTAATTTTGTGATATGGAGTTGGGGACATCTCTAGTGAATATGTCCGTACTGTAAAGAATGACCAAAACTTGCGGCAAATGAAGGGCCAGTAGTAGTTTTGGTGACTTCAATTGTCTTTATTCACAAGTGTAAAAAAATTGTTTTTGGCCAAGCTCTGCATATAGATTTGTAACTTGTGACTTTCATTCTGTCAGTTGTACTTTCATGATCAAATTCTAGAAACCATCAACCAGCCCTTAATAGCATTTGCACCATTACCTCATGATTTTCTTTTATATATATACATATACATACATATATATACATATATATATACATATATATACATATATATACATATATGTATATATATATATACATATATATATATATATATATATATATAATATATAATATAATATATATATAATGTATAATGTATATAATGTATATAATATATATAATATATATAATATATATATATAATATATATATATAATATATATATATATATATATAGATATATATATAATATAAATAATATATATAATATAATATATATATTTTAAAATATAATATAAAATTTTAATAATATAATAATAATTTATAATATATATATATAATAATATATATATATAATATATATAATATAATATTAATTAATTATATATTATATATATATATATAATTATATATAATAATAATATATAAAAGACACACATACACACACACACACACACAAAAACCACACACCAACAATACACACACACACACCCCCAAACACACACACACCACACACACCAACACACACACACACACCACACCCCACACACACACAATATATATATAATTATAATTATAAATATATATTATATAAAAATTATATATACATAAAATATATACAATATATTATATAATATAATAATATATATAAAAATATATATAATATATTTATATATATTTTATTATATATAATAATATTTTATATAATAAAATTTTTTATATATTATTTTATATATTTTATATATATTATATATATATTATATATATATATTATATATATTTTAAATTTTATATTATATATAATATATAATAATATATATAATATATATATATTAATTATATATTATAATATTATATATATATATTATTATATAATTATTATATTATTTCTACTTTTAACGGTAGGTCATGCTGGGCAGTGGTCACAGCATGATATTTAATTGATTTTTAGTTTGTGCTCTTGGGGGGAGTAGTGGTAGGGTCCCATTTCCCTTTTCCCGGGGGTCCCGGGGGCCCTTTTTTAGGTAATCATTTTCTCTATTTATGGGGCTTGGGCCCAGTACTTGATGGGGGGTTTGGCCACCAGGGGCTGGGTGGGCAAAAATGTGAACAACGCGGCGGTCGGGACCGAACCCTCGAATTCAGTTTGCCGTCGTGACAGTTTTGGTTTGACGCTCTAACCCTTCGGCCCCCGTGGCCTTGACGATCAGGGCTTCCATGTTTTATTTATTTATTTATTTATTATTATTTTTTATTTTTATTTATTTTTTATTTTTATTTTCTATTTATTATTATTATTATTATTTTTTTTTATAGAAATTTTGAGGGGGTGGTTTCCATTGCCTTCCCCCCGGGTTTTTTTTCGATCACCACTCTATTTCCCCGGGCAGACTTGAGTGGCTTGGCCACCGGGGGCAGGCGGGCAATCGAGGTGAAGTTCCTTGCCAAGGGAAAAACGGCGGCGGTGACTCAAAAACCCCGAACCCCGTTTCCCGTCGTGATAATATATTATATATTATATATATATATATTATAAATATATATATATTTTATATAATATATTAGCACAGGGCACGGAGTTCGAGGGGAGTCCCCGGCAGCGCTTTATTCCCTTGGAAAGGGAAAATTTTCACTCGTTTGCCTGCCTAGCCACTGGGTGGCCAAGCCAGCTCAAGTCAGTGCGGGTAAATGAGATGTTGACTCGATAAAAAACACGGGGGGAAAAGGCAATCAACCACCGCTCAAAAATTCATAAAAAAAAAAAAATAATAATAAAAATAATAATAATAAAAAAAAAAATAATAATAATAATAATAAATAATAAAGAATAAATAAATAAATAAATCAGGGAACCCCATGATGTCAAGGCCCACGGGGGCCAAATGGTTAGAGCGTCAGACTCAAGACGGCACGACGGCAATCGAATTCGGGGGGGTCAGTCCCCGACCGCCCGTGGTTCACTTTGTTTCCCTCCCTAGCATGGGGGCCAAGCCAGCCCAAGTCAATACTGTCCCAACCCCAGATAAATAGAGAAAAGATACCTAAAAAGGTACCCCCGGCCCCTTCCGGGGAAAAGGGAAAATGGGGCCCCCTCCCACGTACCACTAAAAGGCATCAAAAACATAAAAACCAATTAAGTTCTGTTTGTGACCACTGGGCTCAGACATGAACCACCGTTTTAAAAAAATAAAAATATAATATAATAATAATAATATATATATATATAATATTTATTATAAATTTTATAATAAAAATATTATTAATATATTTTTATATATTAATATATATAATATATATATATAATATATATATATAAAATTTAAAATATATATATATATTATAATATATATTATATTTTATATATATAATTTTATATATATATTATATATTTTATATATATTTATTATATATATATAATATATTTAATATATTTATTAAATATATATATATAATAATATATATATTATATAAAAATATTATATATATTTTTTTTTTTTTTTTTTTTGTTTTTTTTTTGTTTTTTTTATGTTTTTTAAAATTTTTTTTTTCTTTTTTTTTATGTGTGTTTTTTTTTTTTTTTTTTTTTTTTTTTTTTTTTTTTTTATTTTTTTTTTTTTTTTTTTTAGTTTTAAAATATATATATATTTTAATAATATAAAATATTTTAATATATATCTTAAAATATAATATTAAATTATATATAAAATATATATATATATATTATATATATATTATATATAATATATATATATATATTAATATTATATTTTATATATTATAATTATATAATATTTTATATATATTTAATATAATTATATTATATATATATTTTTATTATAAAATAATAATATTAAAAAATATAAAATTATTATAAATATATTATTATATTTTTTAATATATTATATATTTATATATATTATAATTTATATTATTATTATATTATATATTTTATTAATTATATATAATTTATATTATATATATTATAATAATTATATATATGATTATATATAACATATAGTATATTTTTGTTATTATGATATATATTGTTATAATGTAGTATATTATATATAGGGATGTATAGTATATATATAAAAAAAATCATGAGGTAATGGTGAAAATGCTATAAGGGCTGGTTGATGGTTTCAAAATTTGATCAGAAAGTACAACTGACAGAAAAAATCCAAGTTAAAAATCTATATGCAGAGCTTGCCAAAAACAATTTTTTACACTTGGAATAAAAAAATTGAAGTCCCCAAACTATACTGGCCCCTTCTTTTGCCGAAGTTTTGGTATTTTTTACATACGGACATTTTCCCCTAGAGTGCCCCCAACTTATACAAAAAATTAATTAAAAAATCTAAGTTGCTGTCTGGGCAGTTCGAGGGAAGAGTGATGGGGTGCTCTGCCACCCAATACCCCCAGAAAACATTGTCTACACCTCAAAATGCAAGGCAAGAGCAGCCCCAAAATTTGCAGTAAATTTTAAATCTATATTAAATAAAACATATAAGTAAAGAACACTAACACAAAACATCCATTTGGATTAACAGTGTCATGAATTAAAGTTGGCAAACAAGTGATCCAGTCATCTACAAATCATCCATTGTAACAATGGCAAAGGAATGTAAGAGTACTAAAATTACATCAGTCAGATTATATAATCACAGGGGTCAGAATAGTCTACCAGTGCATTATCAACAAAGGAGCGCCTACACTCCCATGAGATACATAAATGGTAACAATATCATTCACATTCTAAATCTTCATGCAGTCCCTTTTGTCACGATAACTTACTGGGTTTTAAACTTCCTGATGTTGACTTAATTCAGCCTCTTTACAAACTCCCATCATTAACAACTTCAGGAAAAACATTAGAGGCAAAAATTCCTAATTAACCCCTTTACACAAAAGCAGTATCGGCCTACTACATGGGCTATCCAGCTATACAGAAAAAATAACGTAACGGCCACACAAACACCAAAGGAAAACAATCCCAGTAGGAAATAAATAAGGTTGCACAAGAAAAGGCAAGCCCAAACTCGCTTGTTAAAGTCCACGGGCGACCGACCAAGAGGTGCCATGGCCTCTGCCTCCAGCTCAGCCAGCAAACCTCAACAAGTCCTGGTGTTCCGGCGGGCACTGAAAGGGCCCCTTTGGGGGCGTCTTCAGGGAGCGGGCAGGAGCGATGGGTATTTGTGGGGAGTTTTAGTGGCCTTGGGCAGCGTGGGAGAGCGCAGAGACCATGGCATCGCTTGAGGCGGTTCTCTTATAAAAAATTCATCAAAAAAAATCACTTAACATAATTTAAAAACAAATTTTCTTGTTACTCCTCGAGATGCACAAGTCTCCCTCGGTCCCGGTCCAGCTTTGAACTTTCTCCCTTTAAATCGTATTGACAACCGCCCTTAAACGGCGGGAAATGCACTAAAAATGGGGAGAGGGGGTAAAACGGGCTAATCCAGGGCAGCGGGGCGAGATCCCCGGGCGAGCGCGGTCGGTTCGCTTCCCTGCTGAACTCGGGCTTGTAAACAAAAGGCCGACCTGCCCCCTCGTTTCCTCTCCCCTCGCCCTTTAAGCCCTTCGCTCTATTTATTCGGCTTTAAGGGCATTCTAGGTTGGAATGAGAGGAAAGTCAAGTTTTTTGGGAAATTTTAGGGTGGTAGATATTTACCGAGGTTTTTTGTTTTTATTTTTGGTGGAGGACGAAAATATGCATTTTTACGTTCGAGTTTTAGTTTTATTTACCATTTTCATAATATAAGGAAGAAAATTGACAGCGTTAATGTTTAACCTTTATGTACCCCTACTGGTTATATGACAGATTATTTTTTTTTACATGGGGGGTTTTTTGCATTTGAGTTTTAATGTTTTCTTTTTTAAATTTCCGAACGCAAAAAACAACGAAATGTCATTTAGCAATATATATATATAATCGATATAGTAATATTTACAAGACTAATAAACAGTTCATTCTCCTTTCATTCACAAATATCATTTTATGTGTTTTATCTTCGCTTTTATCATTGCCAGTATTATCATTTTCAATACAATTATAAGTATTAACACTAGTATTTTCATATCATTACCATCGCCATTACTCTTGCGGTTATTATCATCATTTTCATATTTTGTTATCATTATGATCATATCCATTAATACTATGTAAATATAATTATAAAAATAATAATGATAATTATTATCATTACCATTATTATTATTATTATTATTATATTATTATTATTATATTATTATTATTTTATATTTTATACGAAAGTTTCCTTAGATCTGCTAATTAAAGTCAAACACCGAGTCACTACCAGTGACCTCGGGTGATTGAAGTTTGAGGCAATGGAACATCAACGACAACATGCAAAATATGCAGAACCACAAATCAAAACATCCGGTCAAATCAATTCACGCACACAAAGAACACATCAGATTGATAATGCTCTTCTGGGAACATGTGCTGTGCTGTTTAAGACTATTTTTGGATTTCTTCTAATTTTGGATTTCCTGTATTTGCTCAAGAAAACATATCCGTACCTTTTTTTATAAGGCCAAGAGCTCCAATAACAACTGGCGAAGTTTTGGTTTTTAAATGCCACATCTTTCCCACCTCAATTTCCAGGTCTTTATACTTTGATATCTTCTCGAACACTTTTGTTAGGACGTTTCTGTCTGAAGGGATGCTCATATCTATAAACAGGCAAGTGTTGTTTATTTTGTCTTTGATGACGATATCTGGACGATTTGCCTGTATAGTACGATCTGTGTGAATTGGAAAGTTCCATAAGATTGTAGCAACTTGCCTTCAGTAACTGGCTCTGGATAGTGTTTGTACCATTTATCCTGTGTTCCGATAGGAAAGTGTTTGCAGATCTTCCAGTGCAGGGACTTGCCCACTCTGTTGTGGCAATTTTGTACTCATTCGGTTTTAATATTGAGCAACCAGACACAAGGTGATCAATTGTCTCAACCTTGTCTTCACAAAACCTACACTTTGGGTCAGTGCCATTGTGCAAGATGTTAGCTTGATAGTTTCTGGTAAACAAACTTTGATCTTAGGCTGCAAGATAAAACCCTCTGTTTCCCCTTTTAGTCCAGAGCTTCTAAGCCACTGATGGTTGCAATTTCATCTACATCAGTGTGTTTGCTTCGAGTTGCAAACTGTCCATGGAGAGGCTTTTCATGCCACCTAGATTCAAGTTTTTCTTGTCCGACCTTCTTTGCTTTTTGTTTTTTATGTTTAGCAGCCAGTGTTGGCAACATATGTTCGATATTTCGCTCTCAATACCTAATTCCTGAGAAAATTATTTGATTCCTTTACTATTGAGTGTAACCTTTTAGAGTTTTCATGTACTCTAACTAAATGAAGCATCCAATCGTGGTTAGATCTAAGTATTGCAAGAGACCAATTGTTGTTGTCTTGTAGGTTAATTCCAAATGCATCATCCCCTGCCTCTTTACTTCTTGGGACGTACAGACGGTCTACGTCTGATTTAGGGTGATACATTCTGTTGCATGTCAATTGCTTCCTAATTTTGGTGTCAATTTGTTTGAGTTCATGTAAGTTCCAGTCTATCACGTTAAAACTATATGTAACCACAGGTATTGTAAGAGTGTTGATTGCTGTTAGTTTGTTCTTTGAGTTTAATTCTGTTTTCAGGATTGATCTTTCTCTTCGGATGCATTCTGTACGTATTTTTTTCTTCATCTATGATAGTTGTATCCCATTTCCTTCGTTTATTCTTAGATATTTATAGGTTTCTTCCTGATCCAATTCTTATATTATGGTATCAATACTTAACTTTATATTGTCAGATGTCACTAGTTTTCCTTGCTTAAAGGCTGCTTTAGCACACTTATCGAGACCAAACTTCATGCCTATGTCATCACTGAAATCTTTTACAGTTTTCAGCAACCTTTCCAATTCATTATCATTCTGAGCGTAAAGTTTCAAGTCATCCATATAGAATAAATGATTGATCTTTTTGTCCATGATCTTATATCCATACCCTGTGTTGTTAAGAAGCTGGGAGAGTGGGATAAGTGCGTACAGAATAAAAGAGGGAAAAAGAGTCACCTGGAAGATTCCGCATCTGATTCGCATGTTGTTTGAAATAAGAGTACCGTTCATGTGCTTGAGAGTAAGATTTGTCTCCCATAATGTCATGCTGTTTCGAAGAAAGTTGATTAAGACAGGAGAGACTTTGAGAATTTCTAAGGATTTCAAGATCCAAGAGTGTGGGACACTGTCAAAGGCTTTTTTATAATCGATCCAAGCAGTACTTAGATGTCTGTGTTTAGTATGAGCATTTTCGAGAATCATTTTATTTATGAGCAGTTGATCTTACATCCGTATGATCCTCTGCAACATCCTTTTGTTCGTTGGGAAAAATATTTTGTTCTTCCATGTGTCTGTAGGTTCTTTCAGTTAAGATTGAAGTAAGTGATTTATAGGTGGTTGTTAAGCATGTAATGGGTCTGTATTTTTTGGGGTTCTCTGTTTCGTTACTTTTGGCCAAGAGATAAGTAGTCCTTGACATAACCCTTTAGATGTTAAGTTAGGCTCTATCATGATTGAGTTAAAATTAGATGCTAATTTGGCATGCGCCGAAGAAACAGTATTAAGCCAAAAAATTTGGGATCTGGTCAACCCCAGGTGATTTCCATTTATGGGACTTTTTAGTGCGTTTTGAATTTCTTCAGTGGTAATATTTTCCCATTTTTATTCGGGAATATCCCTAGTGCTATTCTCAAAGTCTCGTATCCATGCGTTTTCATTGTATTATTTATCTTTTCCCAGATATGTTCCAAAATTCCCAGACCTTTTCTTCAGATGATATAGCTTCTACAAGAGTTGTTTCTTTTCTTATTTCGCGCTAAAATTTCTTCATGTCAGTCTCAAACATTTTATTTTGCCTGAGAAAATTTTAGCGTTTGTCATATCTACGTAACCTTTGTGTCTTAACCTGAAGTTTTTGTTTAAGCTCTTCTTTAATCGTTGGTATTTGTTCGTTAGAAAGTATTTTGTATTTTCTTATTACTTTTCTCGCTTTTCTCGATTGCTTCCCATTATATTTTTGTAGTTCGTCTAATATCGGTATTTCCCTTCTAAAGTTTTCTGTTTCTTTCTCTATTATTACTTGCCACTTGGCTTTGCGAGCTTTCTTTTTTTCTTCTTCTTCTTTCTTGACTTAATGCCACATTTTGCTTGGAGGACTCTTCCTGTTGCGTATATTAGTTCGTTTAATTCAGTTAAATCAGGATTTATTTCATGACAGAGTTATTCTAACGCCTTGTTACCTATATTTAATATACTTTTATATTTATGGGTATGTCTGAATTTTAAGTGTCTCTCTTTTACTCATTTCAGTATGTTTTACTACCGATAGTTCTTCAGTGACATCCGTTTTCATATCTACCAATTCTCCCTCATCTACGACAACTTCATGTGGTTTTAATTCATCGATATTATTTCCAATTGCTCGATCAATTTTATTTGGCATGTTCAGTTTTTGTTCATCTTAATTTTCTTCTTTTTTATTTTCTTCTATTTGTACCTCTATAGTGTCATTTTTTACTTGGTCTTTGATTATTGTGATTTCTATATCTTATTTTTTTGGTGAATTTATCGTAGATATGATGGTGAGTTGAGAACCACCAACAATTATTATTATTATTATTATTATTATTATTATTATTATTATAATAATCATTACTATTATCAATATTATTTTTGTTATTATTATCATCATTGTCGTTATTATTATTATTATTATTATTATTATTATTATTATTATTATTATTATTATTGTTGTTGTTACTGTTGTTGTTTTTTTCTTTAGATCTGCTAATTAAAATCAAACAATAATTATCATTATTATTATTGCCATAATTATTATCACCATTATCATTATCATCACCGCCATCATCATCACCATCATCATCATTATCACCAAGAATGCTGTCATTTCAGTTATCATCATCATCAATATCATCATCATCATCGGATTCTTCTCTTTTTATTCAGTTATGTTTGTGTCAGATTGGTACAAAAAGATAATGGGAAGCAATCGGGGAAAGCGAGAAAAGTAATAAGAAAATACAAAATACTTTCCAAAGAACAAATACCAACGAATAAAGAAGAGCTGAAGCAAAAACTCTAGGTTCAGGCACAAAGGTTACGTAGATATGACAAGCACCAAAAGTTCTTCAGGCAGAATAAAATGTTCGAGACTGACGCGAAGAAGTTTTACCGCGGAATAGGAAAAGAAACAATTTTTGTGGAAGCTGCACCATCTGAAGAACTGGTCCGGGAATTTTGGAACAACATCTGGGGAATAGATAAATAATTCAATGAAAACGCATGGATACGAGATCTTGAGAATAGCACTAGGTATACCCCCGAACAAGAATGGGAAAATATTACTACTGAAGAAATTCAAAGCGCACTAAAAATAGGCACGTAAATGAATCACCTGGGGTTGACCAGATCCCAAATTTTTGGCTTAATACTCTTTCTTCGGCGCATGCCAAATTAGCATCTAATTTTAACTCAATCATGATAGAGCCTAACTTAACATCTAAATGGTTATGTCAAGGTACTACTTATCTCTTGGCCAAAAGTAACGAAACAGATAACCCAAAAAACTACAGACCCATTACATGCTTATCAACTTCCTATAAATCACTTACTTCAATCTTAACTGAAAGAACTACAGACACATGAAAGAACAAAATATTTTCCCAACGAACAAAAAGGGTGTCGCAGAGGATCATACGGATGTAAAGATCAACTGCTCATAAATAAAATGATTCTCGAAAATGGTCACACTAAACACAGACATCTAAGTACTGCTTGGATCGATTATAAAAAAGCCTTTGACAGTGACCCACACTCTGGATCTTAAAATCCTTAGAAA
>NW_023662151.1:0-12500 GCF_015228065.2 Penaeus monodon | reverse complement strand
CAAAACTTTTTTATATTCATTCTTTTGCAGACTTTATGTTCCTGTCTCACCCAGGAAGGATCCCCCCAGGGATTCCGGACCAGCCCCTCAACTCCCATCTCCAAGACTCAGTTGATGGGACATCGCCGCAAGTCGGGGCTCCGTTTCCAGGTTCCCCAAAAAACTTTGGTGTGCCTGAACCCGGCCTAAGGGTTTTAAAATTTTTGGGGGACCGTTTCAATAAAACAAAGGTTCCAAAAACCCCCTTTTTCAGACTTTCAGTACCAAAAAGGTTCAAAGGCCAAATCGGTTTTATTTTCCCCCCCCCAAATTCCCATGGCATTAAAAATTTTTGAGGAAGGGGCCCCCCAAATTAGGGTTCCACAATTCTCAGCGCTGTATAAGTTTCTGGTTCCGGGAAAAACCCTCTGGGGCTTATGCCAAGGGGGGGGTTCGGTCCCGCAGAAAAATGGGCAAACTTCCGTATTAATGTAAGCCCTGTTCCATCCCAAAAACCCCTTCCCTTCCGGGGGTAACCACCCCCCCGGAGGGGGGGGAAAAAACCCCCCTGGGTCGGAAAGTTCAGGCCCGAGCCAAGGTTTCCCCCCCCTTTACACACAAATTACCCTGAGCCAACCCCTCTTCAGCTTGTCCCCTCCAACCCTTTTTGGGTTGGAAAATTTCTTTGGGGGGCCCGGACGGCTTGCTTCAAACCAAATTTTAAATCCCAAAAAGTTCAAAAAAAAACCAAAATAAAAAACCCCAAATGAAAATTCCACAATTTTTTTAAACCCTACTAAAAACAAAAAATTTTTCCCCTTTTAAAAAAACCAAAAAAAAATCCTAGAAAGTCCGATAAAATTTCTTTCCCCTTTTAGCAGGCCCGACCCTTTTCCCAGAATAAGCAAGCTTTTGTTCCCACCCAAACCCTTTAAAAACCCCCTTTTTTCCCCGGGTGTTCTCCGCTCCAGGGTTTCCCCCTCTCCGGGCCTTTTTAGTTTAGCTTGGGGTGGGGGGTCCTAGGTTGGACAACTCAAAACTCCCGGGAACCCGGCCCCCTCCCCCTTATCGCCAGGGGAAACACCCTTTTTGGCCCTAGGAGGAGTTTTAATACTGCCCACAACCAGCCCTTTTTGGTCCCAAAATGCCCCTAAAATGGTTTTGGGGTCCCCCGGGGTCGATGTTTTCGCCCTTGGGAAAATTTTTTTTTTTTCAAATTTGGGGGGGGGGGGTTTGGCCAACCGGGTCCTTTTTTTGGCCCGAAAACCCCGGGAAAGGGGCATTTTGCCTGGGATCATCCCAAAAATTAAACCTTCCCCTCCACCAAAACCCTTTTTCCCCCTTTTTTTCTCCCCCTTTTCCCTTTCATTTGGGTAAAGCCCTACACATTTATTAAACGAGGGGAAAACGAAAGAAAAAAAAAAACCCGCTTAGCTAAGCCCTAAGTAAATTCCCCCCCTAGAGGGTTGGGGGGATCAACCACCCCTGGGGGGACCACATCCCCCCCAAATTTCCCACCCCCCTTTTCTGATTACCTCTTCTATCTTTAAAGGGAAATTTTCCTGCCTTAATTGGGGTGGGGTCCCCCCTGCCAAAAACCAAGAACCAAGGTAGGGGGCCCCCAAATTAACCATTTTCTCCAGCTTCCATCTCCCCCCGCAAAAATAAAGGGGGGCCCCGTACCCCCCCCCTTTTTTCCCAACTTTGCCCCCCAAATTCACCCCCCCACAAAAAACCTTTCCCAAAATCCGAATTTTCCTCCCAATCAACCCCCCCTTTTTTTTTAAAAATACCCCTCCCCCCCTATATTTTTTTTTGGGGGGTTTCTTTGGGGGGGGGGGGGAGGCCCCCCTCCCCCCCCTCCCCCCCGGGGGGCCCCCCACCCACCCCTCTCCCCCCCCCCCCCTTTCCCCCCCTCCCCCCCCGAGAGGCCCCCCTTTTTGGGGGGGGCGGAGGGGAGGGGAGCAAAACAAATTCCCTTTTTTAAAAAACCCGCCGGAGGGCCAAAATTTTTTGGCTAAATGTTCCCCGGGGTAACCCCCCCCCAAATTTTAAAAAAAAATTTTTAAAAATGGTTTTTTAAATTTTTTCCCCCACTGCAAAACCCAAAACCTTTTCACCTCCCAAAAAACCAAGAAAATTTTAATTTTCCTTTCCAATTTCCATTTTTCCCAAAACCCAAAAAAACTCCCTTAGCCTTTGAAAATTTCCCTTTTTTTTTGCTTTATTTTTTATTGGGGGGTAAAGTTCAAATTTTTTTTATTTTTTATTTTTATTTTCAAATTTCTGGTGGGGCAATTTTTTTTAGTTTTTTCCATTTTTTTACCTTTGCCTGAAAAGGGGAAGTTAATAAAGAAAAACAGCCTGGGTTTAACCTTGGGTTTTTTTTTTGGTTGGGGAAAAAATAAAATTTTTTTAAAATTTTAAAATTTTTTTAAAAATTTTTAAAAAACAAAATTAAATTTTTTAAACCCTCATTTTAATGCAAAATTTGGAAATAAAAACTTTGAAAAAAACAAAAATTTTTTAAAAGCATAAAAACACCCCACCAAAATAATAAAAACAAAAAATTTATTTTTTTAAAAAAATTTTAAAATTATAATTTTAAAAATTTTTTTTTTATTTAAAAATTTTAAATTTTTTAAATTTTAAAAGAAGAATAAAAAATTTTATTTTTAAAAAATAAATAAAATTTTAAAAAAATTTATAATAATTTAATTAAATTAATTTTTTATTTTATTTTTAAATTTTTTTTTTAATTAATTTATTTTATATAAATAATATTAAATTATTAATTTAAAATTTTTATATAATTTTAAAAAAATTTATATAGATTATTATTATTAAATTAAAAATAATATAAAAATAAAATTTTTATATTATATTAAATATATTAAAATTTTTTAAAAATTTAAAATTATTTATAAATTATTTTATATCTTATATATTTAATCAAATTTTTAATAATAATAATAATTTTTTTAAAGAATTATGTTAATACTTCATTGAAATTTTTTTCTTTTAATAAATAAAAATTATTTTTTAAAAACAAGGCGATGCCCCTTTGTTTTTCCCAAACACACCATAGGGAAAATTATAAGATTCAAAAAAATTAATTAAAAATATAATTTTTTAAATTATTTAAATTATTTTGATAAATTTTAAATATATTTTATAAATTTTTCCCAATAAATATATATAATTAAAAATAATTTTTTAATATACATATTTATTAAAAATTAATATAGAAAAATTTATAAATGTTACTATATTTAAAAAATTTTTTTAAAAACTTAAATTTAAAAATTATTAAATTAATATCCCCAAAAAATTTATTTATATAAAAAAATTATAATTTTATTTTTAAAAAATTAAAATTTAAATATTATTCTTTTTTCTATTATTTTCTCCGTTCCACCAAAAAAATTTTTAAATTTTCCTCTTATTCACAAAATCATGTTATCAACAAGGACTCTGCTAGGGTTCTCCTCTTTCCAAACCCAAGCTTTGTCTTAAAGGGAAAACGGGGAATTGTTGATGGACCCACCAAAACCTTTATTCCATTTAAAGGTTTTAATTTGGGGTGGCCGGCCCTACAAAAAACCCTAAAATAAAGAAAGGGCCCAATGGGGGGTGGTTTTTAACAGTTTACCACACAACAAAAACTCATAATTTAAATTTTAGTTTTATATATTTTTTAAAAACCCCTTTTTATTTTAAATATTTATAAAGAATATGGATATCTAAATTAAAACTTTAAACCTTAATTAAACCCTAAATACTAAATTATTAAAAGTATTAAATATTTTTTTTTTATTATTTGTTCTTGTTTTCTTACCAAACCACAACCACACCAAAACCCCACCCCAAAACACACACAAAAAAACCCCCCCCCAACACACAACAAAAACAAAAAACCACACAAACCAAAAAAAATTTGGTGGTTTGGTTTTTTGGGTGGTGGTTTTTTTTTGTTTTGTGTTATTGTTTGTTTTTGTTTTTTTAAAAATATATATAATATGTTTTATTTTTAATATATTTTAAATATATAATAAAAAAAATTAAATATATAAAAATAATTTTAAAAAATTTTTTTTAAAAGTTTTAAAAAAAAAAAAATTTTTTTTTTTTTTTTTTTTTTTTTTTTATTTTTTTTTTTTTTTTTAAAAAATAATAAATATATATATTATATATATAAAATTTATAAATATATAAAAACATAATTTTAAAATATTATTATTAATTATATATATATAATATAAATAATATTATATATAAAATTTATTTTATGTATTATTATTATTTTATATTTTTTTTTTTTAAATATATATATATATAATATATATATATAATATATATATATAAAAAATTTAAATCTTATTTAAAAAAAGAAAAAAATAAAAAAAAATTTTTAAAAAAAAAAAACAAAAAAAAAAACCCCCACAAAATAATAATAATAAAAAAACCCCAAAAAACAAAAAAAGAAAAACAAAAAACCCAAAAAAAAAAAAAAAAAAAAAAAAATATATATATATATTTATATATAATATATAATATATATATTTATTTTTTATATATAAATTTAATATGAAAATATATATAAAAATATGTATAATATATAATATTTTAAAATATATATTAATTTAGATATATATATATTTATTTTATAAAATATATATATAATTAATATATATATATTTTTTGACAGTACTTGGTGTTTCACCATGAAAAACTTGATGAAGCAGGGAAGAAAACTAAAACAAAGGCTGGGGGGTTTTAAGTGCATCCCCCTACATATGGAAAACAAGGGTTTTCAATGGTTCCCCCCCCTTGTCAAACAAAAAAAATTTTCCCCCAAAGAAAAAAATTCTGAAGTGGGGAGACTTGGCTTGGGCCCAAGAATTAAAAGAGGGATTACCCCCCCAAACTGCACATAATCAGTAATTTTTTTTTTCAAAAACGCATCCAGCCTGCATAAAATAAAACGGTTTTAGAAAGAACAGTTGAAAAATAGGCAAATAATAACTTCGCGGTTTATCAAAGGTTTTAAAAAATTTAAAAATAAAAAAATTTAAATAAAGCCTGTCTCCTTTTGTTGTTTTTCCCAAAAGCTTTTGAATCTGAACAGGGGTTTAAAAAGGAAAAATACTTTTTTGATACGGTATGCCAACTGAAACAGCAGCACCTTTAAAGATGTTTACAAAACACAAATGTTTGTAAGGTCCCTTGGGGGAGACCCCTGGTGTTTTTTTTTTGCTATTTTATTTTTTTCACTCTTATTAGTCTGGAGTTCTTGAAATTTCATAATGATCCGGGCCAAAAAAATGACTGTGTGACTTATGTTTAGATTTTTCACATCGCCTCAAATCTTTTTCACCACTTAGAAAATCTGTAAGGGTATTGGGATTACTAAAAAACCCAGCTGAAAACCTACCAGCCGTGGATTGTTTGTATATCTATCTTTTTCCCTTTTTGTATCTACTACTCTCTAATACTATATCTATCTATCTGATTTTCTATCTATCATATCTAGTATTTTTCTATAATTTAATTTTATATCTATGTAATACATAACAAAATACAGCCATATTATAAAGTAAATGAAATAAGTTTTCATCAGTTTATAGATGCAAATGGAAATTGGAATTGACAAACGGGAGAACACGAGAGAAAATAGTTCATGAAAAATATAATCAGAATTTGCATACGTAAAAGAAGGAAATTGGAGATAAACTATTTGCTAGAAACAGAGAATCATCTAGAGATAGGGAAATTGTTGGGAAAAAGTAAAGTAAATGAAAAAAAACATCTAAAACATCATAATAATGCATATGTATAAAAATTTACAGTTAGTTTAAGAACGGTTTGAAGAAACGTTACTACAAGCAATTCTATCCGATTAACAGTTTATCCTAATCATGCTTTCAGGAATATATAATCATAAGCAAATAAACAAATACACATATGCAGAAACAAACCCACATGCATATACATAATACTGCAAGCGTACACCCCCACCCCACAATAACGCTTATGCAATCACACATACACACAACAACACTAAAACATATGCACACACACAGTAGTAAAGGATGTCTTATCTCTGCTCTTAAACAGCTACATGTGTATCTCCTCGCATTTCAAGGCACTAACTGGCAACATCACATCCAGAGGAAAATTGTCTGTCGGAAAATACACACCAAGGTGATTGGGGTGGGGGCGGGGAAGCGGAGGCAGACGCTGGGGGAGGAGGGGGAGGGGGGGAAACATGGGAGAGAAGGAAGGAAGAGGAAAAGGGTTTTAAAGAGACACTTTTCTTCTTTCATATTCTGGTTCGTGTGGAAAGGACAAGATTTTTTATCTTTCTCGTCCCCTTTTTTTTTTTTTGGCTGTTGTTTTTAAACTTTCTCAAATATATATATATATATATATATAATTTTTATATATATTATATATATATATATATTTTTTTTTTTTTTTTTTTTTTTTTTTTTTTTTTTTTTTTTTTTTTTTTTTTTTTTTTTTCTTTCCTATCTTCTATTTGCCCCCCTCTTCTTTTCTCTCTCTCTCTCTCCCCCTCTCTCTCTCTCTTCTCTCTCCTCCTCTCTCTCTCTCCTTTCTCATTTCATCTTCCTTAATATTTTTTTTTTTTTTCTCTCACTCGGGCAGCCTTTCTCACTATCCCCCTTCTCTTGTTCTGCATAATAGATGGAATGCATTTGGTTTTCGAACAAATAAATATGATACTCTTTATACATGTCAACGTAAGGAAAGAAGACGTAAAGAGATTTTTAGTATTTTCTCTGATATTCTTTTATAAAAATCAATCCCTGCACCCTTTTCTGTGTTGCCATGGAGACAGGGAATAAGCTTCTCTTCGCTAATCAGAATGTTTCGTATCCCAAACTCATAAAGGTTTATTAAGAAAGGGAGGGAGGGAGGAATGAAGAGAGAGAGAGAGAGAGAAAAGAGAGAGAGAGAGAGGAGAGAGAGAGAGAGAGGAGAGAGAGAGAGAGGAGAAAGAAGAAGAGGAGGGAGGGGGCAGGGGGGGTGTGTGTGGTGTGAGCTTGTGCGAGTGGGGCGAGTGTATGTGTTGGTGGTGTGTGTTGTGTGTGTGTGTGTGTGTGTGTGTGTGTGTGTGGTGGGTGGTGTTTTTGGGTTTTTTAAAATGTTCTTCCCGCAGTTTTTGCAAGTAGTCTTTAGTTTAAAGAACTCCATAGTTATAAGTTGGGGAAATCTTAAATTTTTTACTTAAACTGAGAATCAATAATGAAGATGGATAACCATATTTTTTTTTTATTTATTGCCCCATCACTGTACCCTACCCGTTAACAAAGGGAAAGATTTGCTATATATCGGATTATGCTTCGTAGTGCATTTTTTTTGAATTATCGGTGTTGCTTTTCAACAAAACTTCTCTTGCCTGTATCATTTATTATTCTGATATTATTCTATGAAAAGGGGAAACGCTTTCGCAAAAAGTTAAAGAATTTCAAAAAAATTTATTAAACATATAAGTATGGTACTATATATCACATGCTTTAAATATATAGGACACTTAGCCATATTGAGGTTCCATATTGTATATTCAGCATTTTTTCAAAGGGGAAACATAGCCATATAAATAATTCCTTAAAATTGTATATATTTTTAAATATAAATTTATTTTTTATTATTAAATATCCCTTTTATTAAATATACTATATATATTGATATTTTATAATTTTTTATTATTTTTTTCAAAAATTTTCTTATATATTTATTATTTATATTATTTATAAATTTAAAAATAAAAGTTTATAATTTTAAAATATTAATATATAATATATATATATTTGTTTTTTGGGTTGTTTTGAGGTTTTGTTTTGTTTTTGGGGGAAAATTACCATATAAATAATTTTAATTATATATATATATTTATATATATATATATTTTTTATATATATGTATATAACCAATATTGTTTTTTTTTGTTGTTTTGTGTGTGTGGTGTGTGTGTGTGTGTGGGGTGTGTGTGGTGTAGAGAAGAGAGAGGAGAGGAGAGAGGAGAGAGAGAAAAGAGGAGAGAGAGAGAGAGAGTTAGTGTGTTTGTTTAATATCTCCAAAGGGTCTACATATTCTATAAGAATAAACTTTATGTGCCACAAAGAAAGATAATCCATGTGAATAAAAAGATATCACTTACGGGAAGCGCCCATAACACCAAAATTTAATTAAACAACAGCCGCAAGCATTCAACGCTCTAATGGCATTAGCAACTAAATTGCATTAAGGTTGATAGTCTGGTGTGAATTCATGCATAATAAAACCCTATCAACCTAGGCAATTATCACTGTAATGACCCTTTGCTCCTTCAATTTAGTGACCAGACGCAAAGCAGTGGTTCAATCGACTGTAATGAGGGTGGGGGTTAGGGAGGGGGAGGGGAAGTGGTGATTTATCCGTTGATGAATCTGGGTCGTGGTTTGGGTGGGGTGCCGTACAGCTATGTTTGTGCGGTGTATGTGTAGAGAGGGTGAGACAGGAAAGGAGAGGGAGGTGGGGATTGATGGTGGAAGGGGAGGCGGGGGGAGAGGGGGTGGGGGGAGATAGGAGACAGGCTGAGACGGGGTGAGGAAAGTATGAGGTGAGAGTAAAGGGGGGATATGACAGGGACGTGGGAGGTGTGTGGGAAGGAAGGGTAAATGAAGTTCGGATGTTGGGAGAAAGATGGACGAGCGGGGGAAGTGTGAGTGATGATTAACAGAGTGAAATCTGATGGCTTCTTTCTCTCTATCTTTAACTACCAATCTAACTTCATCTCTCTCTCTTTCTCTTCTCTTCTCTTCTCTTCTCTCTCTCTCTCTCTCTCTCTCTCTCTCTCTCTCTCTCTCTCTCTCCTCTCTCTCTCTCTCTCTCTCTCTCTCTCATTTTCACTTTCTTTTCTTCTTATTACTGACATAAATCATCGTGAGGCAAAAATAGACTCCCGTCCCTTTAAACCTTGTATTACCATATTATAATTTTCATGGTTCTTACCTCAAGGAATAACCATTCAAATGTTTTCCAGTCCATTATCCCATTACCATGTCATTTCTTAAACCGTTTTTTACCCCCATGATATTAAATTTCCAAATAATTAAAAAATTTTATGAAGGAAGTAATATCTGTAAGGAAAAGATGATGATTAATTTACTAAACGAAAAATAGTTTAATGCTAATAACGTTACAGGTACACACATGTGTTTGTTTGTATATATTTAAAAGCAAGTGTTTGTTTTATGTTTTTTTATATTAATATATATAATATATATATATAGATATATATATATATATATTTACATATATATTCAAAATGGATGATAAAAAAAAATAGAGAGACAGACTAAATAGATATGTATGTGTATATATTTCTATACACTATAATATACATATATGTAAATATATATTTATAAAAAACACACACCACAACACACACCCCACACACACACAACACAACAACACACACACAAAATAATTATATTTTATATATATATATATATAATATATATATATATATATATATATACAAAAATATGTATATACTTGCATGTGTGTATATATACGTATATATATATATTATATATATTAATTATATATATAATATATTATATATATATATATTTTATAGATATATATATATAATATATATATCATATATATATATATATTATCTTTTGCATATATATATATATACTTGCATGTGTATATATATTATTACTTATATCAGCAGTAGTATTAATAGTGATTTCTTAAGAATTGCTAATAATAGGTGCCTTCTCCCTCATTGCGTTCTCATTTTCTCTCTTTATATATATACCTGTTTAGCTGTATCTCTCTCCCACTGTTTCCCTCCAGTTCCTATTCAATATTAATAATAAAGATATGAGTTACGATAATAGCCATAAAATAAAAGGGAAATCCATTCAATAACGCCGCATGTTTTCCTCAGGTGAAGTCTTATTGGTTCTTTTTCTACAAATGGCCATTTTCATTTTAGTCTCAGTCTGTTTTATTTGTCTTCTCCATAACCTGTCCTTCTCTCTCGCTTTGTTTCCTTTTCTCTTTTTTTTTAACTGGCAATATTTCAGTATCATCTATAAAGATCATGGGAGTTACACACACACACACACACACACACGCACACACATATACACATACACAAGCATGCTGACAAATACAATCACACACTCAAACACACACACACGCGCGCGCGCGCAGACACCCGTAAATATTATCCCAAAAAGTCTTTATATTATCAAGACTTGTTTAGTTTGAAGGCGAAGGGAATGATTTTTATATACAAATTGTAAGATTATTCATTTTTGTTTTGCTTTCTCAGCATCATTCAGTAACAATGTGGATTAAATTCAATACCTTCACAAAACGAGAAAAGAAAAACAATGAATACTTGTTTTACCTTTGTGTAGGTACCTCCCATTAAACTTCCAATTACTAGCATCTTTTCTCTCGATTGTTTTCTCTGTTTCCCACTTTTGTATAAGTTTACATTTTCTCTGTTCATTTTAATCCATCCTTACTTGCTTTTATTTTAAGCCACCCTTCTTCCTATGCTTCATATTCTTCGTGCACCACTTATTTACCTTCCTTTTTTCTTCGTCTCTCGTTACTTCGTTACGTTTTTCTTGTTTTTGTTTTTTTTCCTACCACACTCTCCTTCATCCTGATTCAACCACAACTTATTATCATCATTCCTTCGTTTCTCTTATTACATGATTTCTCTCTTCTTCTCTTCTCTGCACGTCATCCGGCATTATTTACATCCCATCTTTTCTTCTCCTCCTTCTCCATTTTTCCTCCACTTGCTCCAGCCATCTTCCCACTTTTGTCTCCACTTTCCTTCCTTTTTATTCTCTTCTATCCTCTCTCTTCCTGTCTTCCTCTCTGTTCTTTTCTTTACTTCTCTTCACTCTTTTCCTCTTCTCCCACGCACACCTATCCCCTCCTCCCCTGCCTATCTTCCCTCATCGTCTCCATTCTTCTTTTCTTCCTTCTTCCTTTTCTTTCCCTTCTCTTCTCTCTCTCACCCACCCCTAACCACCCTTCCCCTACCCCCTACCCCAGGCATGCCATGTGACCCAAATGAAAAACAGCGACCAGCGGGGACGGTTCCAGTAATGCGAGCTGCACATCGGCTTCTGTTTGGTGTTATTGCCTTCTAAAATTTTCATAGATACAACGAGAGTCTCATGAAAGCTTGTTCGGGGTCGGGGTATGTCGACGGCTGAACATATTGCTTAGGGGGAGGAGTGAGGGCAAGGTGAGACAAGGGGGGAGGGAGAGAAGGGAGATGAAGAGAAGGGAAGAGAAGGGGAATGGGGGAAGGGAAAGAAAAGGGTGTGAGGGGAAGTGGAGAGAACGGGAGGGGAGAGAAGGAGGAATGAGGAAAAAGGGAGGGAAGGGAAGGGAAAGAATGGTGAGTGTGGGGGAGGAAGGAAATAGAAGGGGAAGAAAAGAGGGTGAGAAGAGGGAAAAAAAGGGAAGAGGAGAAAAGGGGAGGAGAGAATAAGGAGAGATAGAGAAGGGGAGGGGAGAAGGAGTGGGAGTGAGGTGGAAGGGAAAGAAAGAAACGAAAGGGAAACAGCACATGGAGAGGAGTAGAAAGGACAGCGATGGGAAAGGAAAGCGAGTGAAGGAGAGAAGAAGAGGAGCAAGAGGAAGGGAAGAGAAAGGGATGGGGATGGGATGAGGGTATCTGTTCTTTTTGCTGAAGTGACTCGATGCTGTGAGAGTGAGTATGCGTGTGTCTGAGAGAGAGAGAGAGAGATAAATAGATAGATAGATAGATAGATAGATAGATAGATAGATAGATAGAGTGAGTGAGAGGGAGAGAGAGAGAGAGAGAGAGAGAGAGAGAGAGAGAGAGAAGAGAGAGAGAGAGAGAGGAGAGATTAATTTACATTTGTTGGATTTTGCAATAAAAAAATAATTGTATTTAAAGGAAATCAAAGTGCCTTTCATTGTCCCCCTTACACCTAACTAACAAATCATTGAAGAAAGAAAAAAAATCATCCGGGAACGAATTACCAAAAGTTACGATTGAACAAAACAAAAAAATCAGATATTACAGCATATGAATCCTATCTCCTTTTCCGCAAGCATCAGTGCATCATTCCTGTGAAAAAGAAGAAAAAAGACTTTATCTGCAAAATATCTTTCTCGAACCATGCATTTTCAGATGCTACGTTGCGTTACGTGTGTGTTTAAGAACTTTGCCGTTCCTTCGAAAAAGGCTTTCATTAACTCCACGACCTTCTAACCTTTGGTAATCTAGATTATATGAATATGCAAAAGCGATTTTTTCCCGAGCCTTCTAAGTCTTTGTTTTTCTTCCTCTCTTCCTCTTTTCTGTTTTTCTTCTCTCTTGCTTCCCTTCCCGTTCTTCATTTCTCCTCTCCCTCCTTCCTTATTTCTTCTCGCCCATATTTCACGAGCTTGGCTATACAGTTAATACACATGATGTGTGAATGAAAGACACAATG
>NW_023662150.1:17500-56350 GCF_015228065.2 Penaeus monodon | reverse complement strand
AAAATAAGGTCAAAGTGGAAAAATTCAGAAATCATACAGATAATAAGAAAAAAAGATTTTACAAGAAAAAAGAAAATGAAAAACAATGGATGTAACAAAATCTTTAAAGACTAATTTTAAAAGGGTCCCCTATAGGAAAAGTAGCAATGAGCATAACCCATACGCGAATAAATAAACCCTCAATTTCCAAATTTTTCAAATTCTAAGGTATGGCAGGGGTTAAGACGTGCAAAAACAAAAAACGTGCAAAAAATGACCCCAATTTTCCCATAAAAAGTGCACAAATACAGAATTTGTTTTCTTTCCGGGGAAAATCATTCACCCCAACAAAACATATGCAAAATACCAAAGAAAAAAAAAATTAAACCCAAAATGACAACAACAAACCCCTTTAAAAAAATAAAAAAGTTCCAAAAAATAAAACAAGTACAAAAGGATTTGCCATTGATATCTTCAATCCCCCAAAAGTAAATAATTTATTCAACTAACATAACAACAAATAACAAGAAAAACTTAAACAATTCTAAAACAAAACAGCCCACCTACCCAACAACATATGCCCCCCCCCCAAAAAATCCCCGAGTTTTAAACCCTCAAACAAAGAACACCCAAAGAAAGAAAAAAAAAGAAAAAAAATAAAACCCACAAACAAAAAGAGAAAACATACCCAGGAAAAAGCAAAAAAAAACACAGAAGATTGGGGGAAAAAAAAAAAAATCCAAAATACTCATCATAACCTTATTCCCAAAAATGTTTTCCAGGGGGGAAAGCCATTCCCCCAACCCCAATTAAAGAAATAATCCTCAAGTGAAAACCCAAAAACAAAAACAGATCTCCCATGGATAAAAACAAAAAAGGGAAAGTGGCAGCATATATCAAATGAAATAACAAGATAAAACTCATTGCAAGAAATATCACGATGTCATAAAAGAATAATCCCAAATATTAAAATTTAATCAGATACTAAATAAATAAAATTCTTGGGAATACAAATTGTTCAGAAACAAAAAGTGATTAAAATTTACTTAATAAAAAAAACAACAAAATTAATAGGTATTTGTGAAACATGGTTAAAGCATAAAGATAAATTTACTGTCCAAAACTATCAAGTAATAAGGAATAATAGGATGGATCAAATAGGAGGCCCAGCTTTTGTATAAAAAAACATAATACAATTTAAAACCTTAAATTTAATGACAGATATAATAATAGCTAGAACAATAGGAATAGAGATAAATTATGAAAAGAGATGGCTAAATATTCTATTGATGTACAACTCTGTAAAAAACCTAAAAAGTGAGGAATTAGAATATTATATAAAAAAAATTGAAGATAAAAAAATAATCGTAGCCCGATTTTAACACCCACCACATTAGTGGAATTCAAACTAAAGATTAAAGCTAACAAATAAGACAGGCAAAAGTATATATGAAAAAATTATCAAAATAATATAATTTTATTGACAAGACCAGGCCTATCAACAAGAATTGATCCAAAAAGCAAAAGAAAAAACAAAGGACCTGGTGTTAGCAACACCATCTCTAAGCCATTTAGAAAATAGAAACAGGGCCAAACCTAGGAAGTGACCATCTTCCAATAATCATTAAAGATAAAAACTTAATAAAAAACCACTTTCCAAAGAAAAAAAAAATGGAGTTATACAGAAGAAGGATGGAACTGATTTCTGAGAGAATTGATGGATAAAGATATAGAAAACATTAATCCTTTAAACAAAATAATAAATCTTTTAAAAGATACAGGATTAAAATGTTTTACATTTGAGAAGAACAATATAAAACCAAATAAACCACGGTGGGAAAGAGAAAAAACAAGAATTTAAATATCATAAAACAGAGATCAAAACCTTCAAACAACAGAGAAGATTCCAAAAAATAAGATCGAAGGAATATAGACACAAGAAGCCTAAAACCATTAAAAAGAAGAAAAGAAGAAGAGAATGAGAAACTAATGAAATAATAAAATTAAGAAATACAGCATTTAATAAATGGAGAAAAATACCTAAAAAAAGAAAACCAAATAGAATATAATTTTTTTGAAATAAAAGCAAGACAAATAATTGAAAGAGAGAAGAGAGAATCTTACAAATTTTTGTGTACCTCTTCAGATTGTACCCCTTCAAAGAAAATCTGGAACTAACTGGGAAAACAATCATAACTAAATATCCACTGATAGAGAATGATCTCCCAGTATCAGAGATGTCAAAAACATTAACATTATTCAAAAATGAATATCTAATAGCAGTAAATAAAATTCCTAAAAAGAATACTGACAGAAGAGAGAAAATGAATATTAGTGACTTTATTGCTATAAATAAGAAATACTAAAAAATAAAGCCTATGGTCCAGACAAAATACCTTTATAAATTTTTATAAATATGCCCCAGAAAAAATAATTGAGAAAATATTAAAACAAATCAACCATTACTGGAGTAAAGCAGAATATCCACAAGAATTCAAAAATGTCATAATAAACCAAATAAACAAACCTTGGAAAAACCCATGAAAGACAAAATCTTATAAGCATAAGGATAAGCCCGATATGCGAAGCTTAGCCTCGCCCGGGCTATACCATGAGGGGAGCCTGGCCTGTGTCGACTAATGCCAACTCGCTCACGTGTGTCAGCTGGCTGAGCTTAGTCCTTATCCACAGTGGTACCCAGCCACAGCAGTAACCTCCAGGCAACAATTCCAACTTCTCGCGACTGGGCGGGGTGCGAACCGCCGACCCCTCGGATGAGAGGCTGACACGTTACTACTGTACTAGCCCGGAGGCTAAAATCTTATAGATTTATCAGCAGTATAACAACTCTAGGGAAAAATTTCGAAAAAACAATAACAAAGAGAATAAATTGCTGGCTAGAGATAAATAATAAATTAGATGAAGACCTTATAGGTTTCAGACCAAATAAAAGTACAATAGATACATTACAAGTAATAGAGGGACACATACATTATGTAATTAAAGGGGGAAATATGCATTGGTAGCTTGTATAGACCTAGAAAAAGGGCTCCCCAATAAGCCCAATATTATTTGATATAATAATAAGATATAAAATTACCAGGAAATGTAAATAAAATAATATATGCTGAGGATATAACCTTAATAACCATAAACAAATACTTGACAGAAGCAACAAATAGCCTAGAAAGAGCATTGAAACATTTTAAAGAATGGGCAACCAAATGGGATCTGAAGATAAACTAAAAAAAAATAATAATAATAATAATGGGTTTTACACATAAAATGATAGAAAATATACCTAATATAAAAATAGATAATGAAGAAATTGATTTTACAAATAAACATTACGATTAAGATTCAATTCACTAAAATAAAATCCTTAAAAAGAATAGATATCATGAAAAACTATCCTTGTACACTTGTGGAGCAAATAAAGAAACACTACTAAAACTTTATAACATATTTATCAAGCCTAAAATAGAATATGGAATATCCATTTATGGAAATGCAAAGAAAAGTGAACTAAAAAAACTAAAAACAGTACAAAATTTAGCACTAAGGATAGCAACTGGTTGTTTTTGATCCACCCCAATAGTATTCCTTCAGGCATTAACTTAACAATATACAGCTAGCAAAAATACTAGAGAAACAAGAAACAAACCAATAAAACAATTGTAATAATAATATCAAAGAATATAATCCAAGAAAAGACAAAAGAATATTAACTTACAGAGGATAGAAGCCTATAAAGTATTCAGAATCAATATAAATAATAATAAATACAGAATATAACTCCAGTACCACCATGGTATGACATCTCACAATATGTATAAACCCAACAAAAGACCTTCCAGAACAAATAATAAAAAAATATTTTCAAATGTTAGAAATTATAACATATAGAGAACAACAGAAAAACTTCAATGATGGTTCTAAAATAAAGGAACCAAATTCAACTTCAGCACCAATATATATTCAATATGCAAACATTATAACAATCTGGAAGCTACCAAAAAATACAAATATCACTGAAACAGAGTTATTTGTAATAAGACAAGGATTAGAATACATTCAAAACAACAAAATAACAAATGCTGTAATCTTCACAGATTGCCATTCAGCATTACAGTTAATAGTCAACCACAGACCTAAAAAACACAAACAAATCACCTAAGAAATACAACAGACAATACACCATTATCAAACAGAAAACAAAATATCAAATACAATGGATATCATCACATAAAGGTATCAGAGGCAATGAAATAATAGACCAAGCAGCAAAAAAAGCACATGAAATAACAAATCCCACTGCTATAACAAGAGACATTAACAATCTGATAAAAGAAATAAAAAAACAAAAACAGAAAAACATGGGAAGAAAAACTAACAGAAATACTAAACACAAGAAACTACGACATCAAAGACAACAAACCAAATTAATGGTCAAGAAAAAAAACAACAACAAAAAAACTAGATGTTTAAACATTATAAAAATAACACACAAGACTAAAACAACATCTACATAAACTAAAAATGGAAACAGATCGAACATGCAGATGGTGCCAATATGAACAAGAAACTATGGAATACCTAACACTCCAGTGCCCAAGATTTAACTATCACAGAGTAAAATTATTTGAATTATCAAAAAAAAGAAAAAAAAAAATCCAAATAAAATATTTTAATAACAGGAGGAGAGCAAACACCAGCTAAGAAATACTACATATTAAGAGACCTGAAGATATTCTTACAAAGAACAGAACTAATAATATAATAAAAAAAAAAAAAAATCCAATCAACAAAGGAAAACAAGAAGCACAATCCAGGGAATATAGATTTCAAAAGTCTGAGACCCTATAAAAGAAGAGGAAATTAATTATAGACAATTCCCTCTTTTTAACATAAGAATCTTATCAATTTCATATTCACCATTTTCAAAGTTTTTCTTTCGTTTCTTATCTAAGACTTTCCATAGGCTACATATTACA
This sequence comes from Penaeus monodon, assembly GCF_015228065.2. NCBI lineage: Eukaryota > Metazoa > Arthropoda > Malacostraca > Decapoda > Penaeidae > Penaeus > Penaeus monodon. The sequence continues at coordinate 51,377 of NW_023662150.1, read as the reverse complement.
AGATCTAATTTTCTTGGTGAATGTGGCTGGTTCGAAGATGCACTTTTTCCCGTATAGTTTCAGTTTCTCACCGCCATGTAGTACAAATTAAATTTACCTGTAATGGAAAGAATGACCAACAATTGGGCACTTTTCATCTATGGTATTATCTTATGGCTGGAGTAGTATGGTCTTGATCTCTAAGGGGTATGGTCAGTTTGTAGACATTACCAATACTTTTATTTATATCATTAGCGAAGGAAATTAAATTTTCATGCATATTACAGCTTTGATAATTGTAAGTGTATAGAGTGGTTACCTTGACGAAAAGTAAGACAATTTTCAACTACAACAAAATGTGTGCAAATCGAAAATAAAGGATATAGGACAGAGAAGAGAGATCAACCACACGTTTTAAGTACCCATAGTGTTTACCTTTCTTTCTTTCTTTCTTCTTTTTATAGGGTTTTAGACTATACTATTGTCTACATCTACTGGATCCTTTTCTTCTGATTTCCTTTGTAGCTTATATGTAGTCAGTTATCTTTGTTCGCTGTAGAAATATCTTCATGTGTCTCAAAATGTAGTACCTTTTAGTTGGTGGTAGATCTGAGCCTGTAATTAGAAGATTTAGATTAGGATTATTGATTTTTACTTTCCTTAGGGCATCTATTAAGTATGTTCTGTAGGAGTTGAATCTTGGACACTGTAATATCAGATATTCTGTTGTTTCTTCTTCTTGTCTGCACCATCTGCATGTAGGGTAATTTTCAAGTTTTAGTCTATGTAAGTGTTGTTTTAGTCTTGTATGTTTTGTTAAAATTCTTGTTAGGCATACATCTAACTTTCTGTTTTCTTATCTTGTCCACGTAGTGTTTACCTTGCTAGGACCAAAACAATATGACGCGTTAACTCATTACTGCGATCTGTAGACTATTACTAGTGAGAATAATTATTTTGCAATTCAAGCCTCTGTTTTTCCCGAATTCATGTAGTAATGCATTCTTTTAGTTTTATCATACTTCTTTTACATGGTTTGATAATTATTTACGGCATTCTGTACAATAACCTTGTGCGCATACGCGTTTTTCCCCCCGGGAGATTTGACAGGCCGTGCGACGCCATTCATTGAGAAACGCCGTGAGAAGCGTTTCATTTTTAAGTGTTGCTGGTCCTTTTTAAAGCCAAATAGTGGATATACAGAATAAAGAAAAGATCGTTGTTTAGCTCTACAAAGGGTATGTGGTTTTACCCTGGAGTCCAGGCTAGGTACTATATAGATTGTATTTTTAAAGCCATGGGTCAAGGGGCTTAGCCCCTGGCTAGGCCATATAAAACCACGGGGGTCAAGTGGGCAGAGCCCCCTGGTAGGTGTTTTTTATTACTATGGGGGTCCAGGGGCAGAACCCCCTGGCTAGGGGATATATAAGATTGTAGGTATAAATCCCACAGGGTTAAGATTGGGTTTGGGTATATTGGTTAGGTGCATTGGGGATCAGGATTTTTTGAAATCCCGTAGATTTTTTCCCACGATGGGTTTGATTCCCGAAGAGTATTAAGTTTAAGTTAAGTAAGTTTATTTACCACCTGGCTATCTGTTTCGGGCCCCCGTGGCAATCATGATTACAGTTTACATATATCTGACATTGTACAGTAAGTAGTCTGTTACTACTGTAGTTGTACAAGGTAAAATATAAATATAAATCATACATCATACAAAAATTTTTACTTACATATGCTTTTGCCCGCTGTGTTTGAATAACACTGTTATTTGCTTACGGTAGTTCTCACATTGTAAATTTCGGGTATAGTACAATTATCTTCCAATGATCAGATTAAATGAAATATTCACATAGTTCTTTATACCCCTGTTAGGTGGTTGAAAGGCTGTTTTCACATGACTTTCCGAGATATAGTGTCAAGCGTTCGTTTGTTTTCTTCGTTACACAGTCTAACATCTAGATTCATCTGCACTTCTTTGCACCGTGCAGTTGCAGTACATTCTGTAACCTAAACGTATTTTGGCAATAACCACGTCATACGTCTGGTTTGATTTCGGTGCCACCCATAGGAAGGCTTGCCATCTCTATACTGATCGTAGTCCCTTATGGTACAGTTTTCAGGCCTTTGAGTTTTTAATCAATCTACTAGTTCTTCCTTATGAGAACTTTTCAATAATATGTGCAACCCTAGCAAGAGCATCCCAAGATCTATGTTCCAATATCCTTGCTGCGGGTTTTTTTTCGCCAATTTGTCTACGGGGGTTCGTGCTTGCGTTTTGCCAACATGAGATGGAATTCCATACAAATTGAATGCTGAAATTACGTCTGTGCATAGGTTACGTTAACGCTTAATGCCTCACAATTCCTTTCATCGCACTTGCTTTGAAAAATTTTTAGCGTCGAAGAGCACTTTGAGAGTCACAAGAAAACTACTCCAGGGGCCCTAGACATTAAAAATTTCCTTTGCGAGGAGTATACCTTTGCCAGCTCCGTTTTGTTAAAGTGCCTGGCCAGTTTTTATTCTCATTTAATTTGATGTTTAGTAAGCCATTTTGATACAGCGCAAGCAAAACCAGTTTTTGTATCCAGACTGTACGGATCCGTCGGCCGTAACTTTCATATGCATCATCACCCATAGATTCTGTGGTTCCGTTACCGTTGCTAGCGAAATTGTTTAAACCCACAGTTATGCCCCCTGTTTTTTTGTGGTAGACATGTAAGGTGCCGATCAATGTTGAATTTTCCATTGGGAAGGGAGCGACCTTTGGTATTTTACTAATTGGAACATTGAGTTTTATAATGTTCATGGAGATTTGTGTATCAGAGGGCGCGCGTGTGTGTGATTTGTCACGTCTACTTGCGTGATTTTAGGGTTGCAGTTGTTTTTGGGATCTGAGAGATCGAGTGTTCCCTCGAGCTTTGACCCCAAATATGGTGGAATAATATTATTCTATCAGAAATGGAGGTAAGTTTATTCTGTTTCTCATGTTTACTATCCTTGCTGTTCTCGGGGCGCCGGGATAACCCTCATAGTTTCATTTTGCACTACCCCCAAACTACCTATTTCTGATTCCTTACACTGCAACAAGTGCAGTGCATGGTAGTCTACAACTGACCTTAAAAAAAGCCAAGTAAAACAGTCTAGCGAGCTTAACATTGATGCCATGTTCTCTTCCGACAAGAACTTTCAAAGGTTTCAATCTCTCCCAGAGTCTCTTCTTTAGAGAGAAGACCAGGTCTGCATCATTTACATTCAGCTTGGCACATGTCAAGCTCCTGGTCACCCATGCGAAAAGTGGGTGGGGGTATGATACATGGGTTTAGAGCCATTATTTTCTCAAGCGGAAATGACTAATCCACACTATGAGCCTTTGCTGTGATTCTGTCGGGGAATTATTTGCATCCCCCACTTGTGATGATGCTCTGACGCATATGTCATCAGCATAGCATATAATGGATTCACCATCCCCAAGTGGGATATCTCCCACCAGCTTGTGCATGAGGAATGAACAGCATAGGGCTGAGAACTCCTCCCTGTGGGTCCCAAGTTCAAAAGACTGTGAAGTGGAACTTCTCACTCCCCTGAACAGGACACTTGCAGATCTGTTCGAGATACATTCTAATCCAGTTCAATATCTTACCCCGGATGCCAAAGCTTACTTATTGTTCTAGGATAACTTCTCTGTTTGCAATGTCAAAAGCTGACTTAAGGTCAAGCAAAACAGTGTGCTTCCCTGGATTAGAGTGTGAAAAGTACTCTGCAAAGCAATGTTGTGTGCTACGTCCGGATAGGAATCCGTACAGTCTGTGAGATAATTTACCTGTAACCTGTACCTGAGTCTGTTTAAAATTATCCTTTCTAGAACTTTGCATACACATGAGGTTAATGAAATTGGTCGGTATTTTTTCAGGGGTTTGATTCGGTATAGGGATGATTAGACTGCGTGTCCAGGGGCCAGGCAGAATACCTTGTGACAAACTTAACCTGTATAGGTGCAAAGGGGATACCAGGTACCTGAGCTATAAGGCGGAGGACACTATAGGTAATTCCATCCTCACCGGGGGCGGACGCTCTCCTTGATCAGGGCTTTGTCAGTTCCCACTCAGTGATCTCAGCAAAGTCTGAGGGGTCAGTATCAGAACACCCAATCTCAATGGCAAATTGCGTGCAATTTTAGTTTGACTAAGGTGATCCTGAATATTTGTGGAAGTGAGCTCAATTTGGACGCTCCAGCCCATTGACTAAGGAGCATATCTGCTGTGCAAGAGGACTAGGGAACTGCGGGGTGTTAGTTGGTTTGCCTGAGATTCGATTAAATTTTTTTTCCCAGATCTCCGACATTGAGGTGTTATTGTTAATTCTTTGTAGGAACTGTTTCAAAGTGTTCATTTCTGAAATGAGTTTTTAAAATTTCCCCTAGGTTTTTGTAGCCTTAAGAAATTCAATAAGGTTGTCAAGGGATTATCCTGCTTTTAGATATCATAAAGCTCCTGAACTCGCTTTTGTTCCCTTAATAATGTAGTGTCACTGATCTACTTTGGTTGTTTGGAGCGTTGTGAGTTGCTGCTCTTGAAGGTTTTTCTTTGGACAGACCCAATGTTGTTAAATAATCAGTGACACTGTTTTTCATGTCCATGGAAAATTTATCAACACTTGTTACTGTGTAATCATTGTACCCTCATAGATACGTGATTAAAGTGATGCTCAAGGTAAGGGGGATAGAAATTTTTACCCTATTTGTTTTTGTTAAGACTGGTATTATCAACAGCGATCTCGTTACTATTGCAAAGTGGTCATGATTAGCTCTGTTGCAAGCATGCTTCTGACGCTTTCCATGCACAAAATCCCTTCTATTACATAATCTAGCCTGCCCCCCCCGCCACGTGAGTTTGCCTGTCTGTTTTCAATACTGTCATAGATCTATTGTTCACAAAATGGAACTCTTCGCCATTTTCATTCCATTGGCGATCTCCAAATGTAAATGTCTAGCATTAAAATCTCCCATGGGATATTGTGCCGTGATTCTGAAAGTTGGGCAGTGAATCAGCCTTGAAAACTTTCTACACCTTGCGTATACATTGTACAGAAGAGAAAAACCCAGAGGCTGTTCGAATATGTAAATGCTGATTTCTGCACATTATTGTCATTAGATTTCTGCACCAAACTTATGCGGTATGGTGTCACTGACATAAGTTTAATGGCCTGTCATTCCTGTGTTCGGTATAGGAGTGGGAGCCTCTAATTCTAGGGGCGGTTTTTATTTTAGTGGCTGATGTGAAGGGCTCTTGTAAACAGATAACGTCAACATTATTGTTATGGAATATAGTTAAAGCAAGTCATTAAAATTCTACGGTTGACACCACGTATATTCCATGAAAGAAAAGTAATTGTTTTCTTGTCCCCCATCACACCCTATGTTTAACTGATTGGTCAAATTTCTGTTTGATTTAAACTCTTTAGTCTGCATATTTCTTGTACTGCATTACGTATTGTGTTGTATCTTCTTTATTTATCTGTTTGCGCGCTTTCCGCGTATTGAACTATACGCATAATCTGTACCTGATAGCATTTTCTGAGTGATTTTCCCACAGATCGGCCGTTTCCTTCGCATCTTCGTCAGCGTCATTTTTACGGTCACTGTCGTCACTGTTTTCTGATGGTCCGTCGTGCGTAATAAATATCAGAGACCTCATTCGTATTGTCAACATCACTAACATCATCAGAACGCACGTGCATAATAATAATATCAGAGACCTCATTTGTATTTTCAACATCACTAACATCACTAACATTATCAGAACGCACATTTTCCCTGTCTACACGATCACTTTTGTTCTCCATTATCATTTTTTTCAATTCAGCAATTCAGGTGGGGGGGGTGCTCGTGGCGGTTTGTGGGGGCAGTTACGGTGCCAGGCCGTCACACCTTCCGCTCTGCACCTGACGCACCTCTTCACGATGGTGGCGGCAGTCCTTTGCCTGGTGAGCTCCTGCACAGACAGCACACGCTGTGTCCTTCCTGCAATATTTAGCTACGTGGCCATAACCTTGACACTTGTAGCAGACTACAACCTCTGAGCACCACGGTCGAATGGAGCTCAGCTCTATGTATCTTTTCCCAAAAAATTGGTACTCTTTAGGTGGGCGGCTGTTTACCGCTCCATACAATGATGAGCCTGTTCAGGGCTTGTCCGTCCTTATAGATTTCCCCCGGGCTTTTAAAACCCGGAAGATGCAGGCTTCCTCAGCGGCGCCTCCTTCGGAAACCCGGGTAACCAGGTATTTCCCCCATTTTTTTTTTTAGGCTGAAAGTCGTCTTTGTTCTGCAGAGAGATCCCCGCAAAGTGCCCTTAATCCATCAGGGCCACATATTGTTGTTGTTCTCGTCGTACATAGACGTAAACGCGAGGATATCCATCTCCCTGCACCATGTCTAGCGGGCCTTCCTCTTGGAGGGGCGGCAGCTGGCTGACCTCCCTCATCCACCTTATTTTATCGACGGAAGTCGGGTCCTCCGGAAAGGGCCCATCTAATGTACCCTCCCGGGGGGCGTGGGTTCGCGGCTTTTGGGTCGTCCGTTTGCTTTCTTGGTCAGGTTTGCTGGTCATTCGGCATGGTTTTCACTTTCTTCCTTCTGGTCTGAACGAGTTGGAATCCTCGTTTTCAGCATCAGGGTCGGCAGTCGAATCCACATCGTTCACATCCCTATGTTCGGTGAATCAAAACCTCCCATAGAGTGGAGGTTGAGGGGTGGTAGGTTGGCACTGCAACTGGAGGGGCATCGAGCACGTCCCCACCCTCATCCATGGTAGGACAGTGAGGGGGTGGTTTGTCCGTCCCGCTTCTTGGGTGATTTAAATTTCCCCGCGGTCGGGCGCGGGGAGGGTGCGAGCGCCAGGTCAAGTGCTGTCACACATACATTTACCAGGTCTCGCCAACGGTCGTTGGTACAGCACCCTGTTACCTAGCACCACACTCAGTATTCGTAATTTTTACTAAAGCACTGTTTTTTCTAGAGTCCCTGACCATAATATCCGACACAATTTTGGTGTATGTACACACACACACACACCCCGCACACTCTGAGTATAAAGGACAACCCAGTTAGGGGGGTTTTTCCCCGTAAAATCGTCCAGAACAAGGAGGAATCCTGATGACGTCCTGCTTTGGGGTTACTAGGCTTACAACTGTCTCGAAGAGTTCCCCGAAAGTTGCTCGGCGGTCCGTTTGAGTTTCAAAGGTGGCGGGACGTCCATAGAGTTTCAAAACTCGATTTAAGCGTTCTTTATGCTTGTTTAACATTTCTGTTCTCTTTCTTCTTACTTTAGCCTTTTTAACCCCGTAATTTCCCTGATCTACTTAATGCGCTCCCCTGCTATCATACCTCATCATGTCTTTCGGCTGGCTCTTTCTCATCACACGAAAAAAAAACTGATGATATAAATATTGTCAGGGAAGACCCCATTGTCATAGTCGAAAATTAATCGATCATCAAAAGTAGCTCAAAAGGGTTTCATAAGAGTACCAAGGGTTTACAGAGGAAGTAGCCCAAATCCTGTTCTACACACACACGTCTACGTTCAAATTAGTATCGCCGCACCCCAGAAGGTAGCCCAATCTGGCAACACGTTGATAATGGAAATACGCTAACCTAAATGAACAAGGGAAAGAGCTAACATCTTTATCTTTGAAAAATAAAGGGAAAAGTAAAATATTTCCAATGGAAAAAATTGTTAGCAGAAACTTTTAAAAAAAAGGAGCTCGATTGCATCCTCAGTGCAGAATGCCCTAAAGCATATCGGTCATTCTTAATTGTGAATGGGCGAACCCTATTTCATGCTATGTTTGAGACATTTATTTTGGACAAATAATCCAGTGCATTCATAGTGCCGGTCCCTACCCCGGTTAAATGGGGAGGATTACGGTGAGGAGAGCACCCGGTCTAAAACTTATGGATCATCAATTATCTGGATCATAAATGAGATTTCTATACCGGATTGGTCGTGGCCCAAGTTAACAACGACCGCCACCAACACCGGGCCAGCAGGTTACCGGTGGAAATAGTGCTACTGTTGGCCCAAGGAGAAGGAGGGGGGAACAAACCCGAAAACAACGAGAAAAATGGAGAGGAAAAAGTGTGGAAGCGATAAATGAAACCTTACATGTTGTCTCTGTGACTGGTAAAGGAGAAGAAACGGAGTTGGGATCATTCTAAAGGAAAAACTTGTTAGAAGTGTTTTGGAAGTTAAGAGAGTATCTGATAAATGGTGTCTAAAACTGGGAATGGGAGGTGTGATACTGAATGTTATTTGTGAATATACCCCACAAGTTGGTTGTCAGATGGAAGAAAAAGAAAACTTCTAGAGCGACTTGGATGATATGTAGTCTCCGCAAGGAAGAAGGATTACTGATTGGGGCATATTTCAGAGGGCATGTTTGCAATAGGGAACTTAGGTGATGAAGAGGTGATAAGCACATATGATGTAAGAGGACGGAATGTTAAAGGTGGTGGATTTTGCAAATGAAGTTTCAAGAAGAAGGAAGAACACATAACGAATAAAAGTGGGAAATCTACTTTGCCCAAGGTCAGTATAGTAGGAGAAAGTGTAGCTACACAACATTGTATGTTGGTATGTAGGATTAATTTCAGAACTAGAAAGAAGAGGATAATGAAAGCAAGAGCCAGAATTCAAATGATGGAAGTTTGAAGACTATCGGGTGGAATATAGGGTAGAAGTGAAACGGACACTGAATGGTAGTAAGGGGTTACCAGTTAGTTGGATACAACAAAAGTATTAAGGGAAACAGCCAAAAGGGTACGTGGAGTGTCATCCGAATACAGGAAAGACAACAAAAGAAACTGAGTGGTGGAATAAAGATGTTCAAGAATATATATAAAGAAAAAAATTATTTACAGTATGGACGCACTCGCCACAGACTAGGTCCCCAACTCCAGCCAACAATCTTGGGGAACAGGGGTGGTTTGGGGGGAAGACAAGGAGTGGCCTCAGTTTGAGTTGAGTGTCGGTAAATGTCCAAAGGAAATTATGAATGCAAAGAAATTCGACTTTTTGGAAATACAAGCCAAACTTCATATTTACGAAGATCAAAGAATGCAACTCTTTGGAAATGCGAGCCAAACTTCATCTTTACGAAGATCAAAGAAATGCAACTTTCCAGATATTCGAGCCAATCTTCATAATTAAGATGAAAAAAAGCGAGTGTTCGTCTATGCCTACCATATTTGAAAATTAGGAAAGCGCAAGAATCGAGTACATTTAATGACACAAAATTTACACCACAATCCAAGATGACGTGACTGGACATGCGCTTGGGGCACTGCCCGAGGGGGGGTTGATGGGGGCCCCAACATTATTCCATCTTTCATAAATATACCACAGTACACCGAGTGCCCACGGGGAGTGAGCGTAAAACTTCGCTATCATTACTCAAGTATGAGTAGATAGGTAATGCCTATGGAGCTAGTAAGATCCTAGTTGCACACTCCTTTTAGTAGGTCGTGTGGCATGGTTGGTTTAGTACTGGCCTCTGGTTTCATACCTGGAGTGAATTTTTCTCGTCGATTTGTTGCATCTAAAATTTTTGTTCTTAATGTCTAATCTGCAAATTGCACTGCACTTTTCACTTTTTTCAGTTAATAGAAGTCCATGATTTTGCAAAAAAAAAAAACATATATATATATAAATAAATAAATAAAAATAATAATAATAAATAAATTATAATAATAATAATGACTACTGTTTTTTCATAAAATTTAGAATGGAAGTCTAACACACCACCGTAGCAGATGGCACACATCGGTCACTGTCACTGAGACGAACGAGGCAGGTCACCAGTGTAGTTCAGAATGTGCAGGTGTTATTTGCATACTCGAAATAGCTTAAGCACTGACTAAATTGTCTGAGTAGTTAAGCAATTAAAAATCTTAATAGGTTTGAGTAAATAAGCATGGATTTTTTTTCTTTACGTAAAAACGGGTAAAATGCGAATATATATGAACAGTATATGACCGTGTATATTCGCATGGTAAAGTATATGGAAATTGCACTTAAAATTTTAATTAGCAATTAAAATCTTACCAAATTGCCGCCTCCTGATTGGTCGTGACGTCGTTGGTGCGCAGACGACAAGAAACGATGTGCGAGTTGCGTGGCTTATTGGTTCGAAACCGAGCGAGTGGACTTACCCTGGAGCACCTAGCGGACTTAGTCTGTGAACAGCTTTGTCCGCGACCTCTTTCCATTATTTGTGTCGTTACCGTTGTGTCTGCAGGTTAGTTCCTGTGCCGACAACTGTAACTTTTTACTCTACAAGAATATCATCTTCAATTTGCCCTAGCTTAGTGCGTCCAGACCGTAAAGTTTAAACCCAAAAAGAATTTGGGAAAGGAAATAGACACAAGATAAAGAAAGAGACATACCTATGCTATCCAGCTAAACAGAGGGACATACAACACAAGATAAAGAGAGAGGTAGCGACTGCAAAGCATAAGGCATATGAAGAGGTGAACGATTCTTTAGATCGGGGAAGGAGAAAAAGACATGCATCTACTAAACAGAGGGACCAGGCTGGGAAAGATATACAAGTTAGTGATGAAAGATGAAATGGAAACATATGACCCAAGTGAGGATTGGGTTTTGAAAAAATGGAAGATCAGAAGTAGTTTGAGATTGTAAATAGAGATATAGAACAAAAGAAAAAAAAAGGAGGTGAGGAAAGCTATGTGGAAAATGAAAAAAAAACGGGAAGGCAATTGGTCAAGAGATATACCAGTAGAAGCATGGAAATGGCTGAGAGAAATCACAGTAGGACCTTTAACAAGAATATTTAACATTCGAAGGCAAAGAAATGCCAGCGGGGTGGAGGAAAAAAGTACTGATATCGATTTTCAATAAAAGGGGGATGTACAAAATTGTAATAATTACAGACATTAAGCTTATTAGCCATAGCATAGAGCTTGGGAAAGAATCGGGAAGCTAGGTTGACAAATGAAGTAGTTTAAACAGTGACCAGCAGTTTAGTTCATTTCCACATATAATGCATTGGGTTTTCATGGAGAAAAGCTAATTGGAAAATATAGAAAGGAACAGAAAGGGAAAAAGCGATGAGTGTTTTTTTTCAAGTTAAGCTCCGCCCACACAGGTGTGCCAGATATCCATTAAACGCCGTATAGGAAAATTCCTAATATTTCTTATATTTTATTTTGCCCATAGGGCGGCGGAGCGAGTCTATGACTAGGGGGGGGGGGGGGGCGAATGTGAAAATTCAGAGATTTCAATATTAAAAAAAAAAAAAAAAAGATAACCTGTCATAGGTGGCGAGGAGAGTCTTTGCCTTGGGGGAGGGGATTCGGATTACCTGGTATAGGTGGGGAGGGGGATTCGAAAATCAAAAGCTTAAGACATATTTAAAAAATAGCAAACATGACATTCTGCACACAAAAAAAAATAATAATAAGTTCCAAAATAAACATTTACTATCCTTTACAGTTGTAAGTTCCTTTCACAACATTTAATAGAGATTTTTTTCAAAATTAATCTGGAGTCCTTTACAGATGTAGGCTGCGAAATTCCGCGGTTTTAGTTTTTAGAAAACTACAAAACTATCATTCTAAAAGGCAAATGCAAAACTATGTGTCGAACTTGTATTCAAAAATGTCCAAGAAAATCAACCTGCTGTCGTTTACGGACGCAACTGCCTGCAATAGTTGTTAAGTCAAGTGAGTCTGTTATTTCTTTGTGAGCGTGTAGAGGCATTATATTGTCCAATCTTTGGTTGAACACAAGTAATTTCACTCGTCGGAGCATAGAAAATGACCGTTCAGCTGTTGCGGCTGATATTGGTACTGTTAAAAACAGTTTAGCAGTTTTTGGACCTCGCTAAACATTGCTACCAACAAAGCGGTTAACATGTTATCTGAGAAATGATAGTTCCAGGCAGATTACTTTCCAGAAAGTAGAACAAACAAGTTGATAATGTTATACAACTATGTTGTCATTTTATAGGAGATATAAACTTCCTCTGTCCTTTATTGGTGATTTTATCTGTGTCGGTATCTGTGTTTAAATGTTTTTTCGTCCAAGACGTGCCTGGAACATAACTCATAGGTTTTCATTACTATTATTCCCTATATATGTTCTGATACTGATACTGTTGGTCTGTAACTATGAATATACCAATAAACAAATAATCAAAAGAATAAACTGTGTAATTTAAAAACTAAACGTTTCGGCTTTTGAAGTAATGCATAGTTTGATGATCTTTTAGACAAAAAATGCCTTTCACACAACATGCGCATGACACAGTTCTCACATAATTATATACTTAGCACATCAGTGTATTCAGTTCTGCGTTAAATAAATAATACCCAGAAGTAATATGGCTTCCACAATTTACATGTGTTAACTGTGTTTTGTTGTGTTGGGGTGGGGAGGGGGGCGATATTTGAAAAATAGATTACATGTCCATTTGAACTGCGCTAGTTAGGCGTTCATGAGCCCAGGAAACTCTGTCCTTTACTATACTATACTCCACTATACCTATACAAGACTTAATAAATCAAGTTCATGGAAACCAAAATGTAAAAGTGATACCCAATCTGGTAAAATTAGATATAGTATAATTATAGTATATTTTTATTAGTCTGTGTGAACGTGTAAAACCAAATGTAAAGCACAATTTTTTCAGCAATTCATGGGGGGGGGGGGGGGGAGGCGGAGATATACTCTCGCCCCTCGTTTTCATTCATCCTCCGCTTCCGCCGCCTATGATTTCGCCTCTCCTCATTTGGTCATTTGTGGTGTATTCAAACGTTATTAAAAAAAAAAAACGAATATGAAAATGTTACAAAACTATAAAGAAAAATATAAAGTTTATTAGGATCAAGAGTTGATAAAACGTAATACAAATGACATTATAAGCAGCTTTGATAATTGAATGGTAAATAATCGTTCGAATTTCTTTAAATTCGCAAAACACTGTATAAGATTATCTTTTAATAAAAATATACGAGAATAATAGATACATTACATATATTTCGGAGTTTATCAAAAGGCAGACAGACAAAGTTGTATCTGGAACAATACATTCGAATTTGCATACATAGGCAAGTGATTCTTCGAATAACAACAATAACTAAAATTTTACCATGTCTTTTGTCTTCCATGTGAATGATATTAATGATATACAATAATAATGAGCCGTATTCATGTTGACCTATAAAAAAGGTAGGAGTTGACCTATAAAAAAAAAGGTAAGGCAAGAGATGTATTTGACTGGTTTCGTCGAAAAACATGTATTTCTGACGGAGATATATGATCGAAAACCGCTCAAATACATATCTTGTATTGTGAAGATATTCATTCACATTCATACCTTTTCTACAATAATAATAATGTTGATAATAACAGCAACAACAATAATATTAATAATAATCATTATTATTATTCATGCCATCGTCACCATAACAATAGTAATATAAATAAGCATAAGGAGGATTATTTTTTCTAGAACAAATTTTCATCCTAAAACTCATGAAATTTGGTATCAAGAGAAAACCCATCAGTATCTACTACCGAAATATAACACACACACACACAGTCAGCGTAATTAATGATAATATGAATGTACTATTATCATCACAATTATTTCATCACTGTCAGTGTCATTGCTATTTGCTATCACTTTCGTGGTTATTACTATCCTTTTATCAGTATATTGCAGTAATATGATGGTCCCACACCACATTAAATGATATTTTCAGTATGTTTTGATAATCCGTTAAACTTACTGCAAGTTCAACGCTTATATAGATACAGTACTCTAAAAGAAAGTGTGTATACCCGAAGTATTTTTTAGATAAACATCTTAAGCATAAAGTGAAGAAATGATAATCGAGTGTGAAACTACAAACAAAAGTTTTGGTGGTCAGTGACACTTGCCGCCAAGGATACATGTCGCAGTGAGTTATGACTGTCGCTGTTATTGAAGTCTGACGTCATCTTTAAGAATAGTACATAGACGAACACACACGTGTGTATATATATGTGTATATATATATATATATATATATATATATATATATATATATATATATATATATGTATATATATATATATAATATTATATATATATATATATATATATATATATATATATATATATATATATATATATAATAATAATAACCCTCCCTGATAGGGCCTCGAACCTAGCTCACTCCGGTTATGAAACCGGAGGGCCAGTACTAAACCAACAGGAGTGTGCAACTAGCTCCATAGACATTATCTATCTACTCATACATGATTACTGATAGCGAGGTTTTACACACACTCCTCATGGGCACTCGGTGGAAATTGATTTAGAAATTCGAAAGCAAAGTCAGATGTGTATATATATATATATACATACATATATATATATATATATATATATATATATATATATATATATATATATATATGAAAGATGGGATAATGCAATGCCACATTGATATAGATATATAACCCCTCCCTAACCAGGCCTCGAACCTAGGTCACTCTGGGTATGAAACCGGAGAGGCAGTACAGAACCAACCATACCACATGACCCATTAAAAGGAGTGTGCAACTAGGATCTAACTAGCTCCATAGACATTACTTATCTACTCATACATGAGTAAGGATAGCGAGGTTTTACACACACTCCCCATGGGCATTCATTGGAAATTGATTTAGCAATGCAAAAACCAGATTCAGATATACTAAGGTGTATATATATGAAAGTTGGAATAATGCAACATCGCATTGATAGAGATATATAACAATCCTCACTGACCGGGCCTCGTACCTAGGTCACTCCAGGTATGAAACCGGATAGCCAGTACTAAACCAACCATACCACACGACCCACTAAAAGGAGTTTGTAATTAGGATCTAACTAGCTCCATAGACATTACCTATTTACTCAGACATGAGTAATGATAGCGAGGTTTTACACACACTCCCGTGGGCGCTCAGTGGAAAATTATCTAGAAATGCGAAAACCACTCATATATATTGAGGTGTATATTATGAAAGATAGAAATGCAGTGCCACACTGATATAGATATATAACAACCGCTATCATTACTAATGTATGAGTAAATAGGTAATATCTATGGAGCTAGATGTACACTCCTTTGGTGGGTAGTGTGTGTGTGTGTGTGTGAAAATGTTATGCACGCGCGCACACACACACACACAAAACACACACACACACACACACACACACACACACACACACACACACACACACACTCACACTCACAAACATACACACATACACATACACATACACACATACACATGCACACACACACCATGCACACACACACATACACACGCACATAGATATATAACAACCGCTATCATTACTAATATATTAGTAATAGGTATATCTATGGAGCTAGGTGTACACTCCTTTTAGTGGGTAGTGTGTGTGTGTGTGTGTGTGTGTGTGTGTGTGTGTGTGTGTGTGTGTGGGGTGTGTGTGTGTGTGTGTGTGTGTGAAAATGTATATGCACACGCGCACACGCACACACGCAACACACACACACACACACACACAACAGTCCTAAATCATACAGTTTGGCCAGTGGATTACCAACACCCGTGGACTGACTTTCTTACCGCTACTGATGTGGAGGACAAATGGCACAACTATCTCTCGACCGTCACTAGGGCTTTTCACCACTTCTTTCCGGAAAAGTCACTCAGAAACACACCCATCGGACCTGCCTTGGATCACGGGCCGCATCAAACGCCTCATTCAACAGAGAAATCAAAGCCTTCCACTCGCATAACATCACCGCCTACAAATCACTCCGCAACACAGTCATCAGGGAAATAAAAACAGCCAAGAAAACCTTCTACCACAGCAAAGTACAACACCTGCAGCCTAGCCAATGGTACGGAAAAGTTCGGGAGCTGTGCGGCCTTGCAAATCCGTGCACGTTTCCATGCACCAGCAACCTTAGCCCCAGTGAAGCAGCAGAGGCTCTCAATGACCACTTCGCCTCAATTTGTCAGCAGTTACCCCCCCCGGACACTACCCGCCTCTCCGCCTATCTGCCGGCCCGCTCATCCCAGGTATTTCAGAAGCTGGGGAAAATCCGCTTCAAGAGAGCCACCACCCCCTTGACCTGCCAATGCGCCTCATCAAGGAATTCGCAGTGGAACTTGCCACTCCTCTTACTTCCATAATAAACGCCTCATTGCAACAGTCTCAGTGCCCATCACAATGGAAGACCGTATTTGTCACCGCCATCGGGAAAACCCCAAGCCCCACCTCATTTGGTGAACTACAACCCATCGCCATAACTCCGTGCCCAGCCTGCTGTGTGAAAGCTTGTCGCCGACTGGGCTTACCAGGACCTCGCGCCAGCGTTGACACTCGGCAGTTCGGCAACATGCGCTCCTTTTCCCACCACACACTGCCTCGTCAGCTTCCTCGACTTCGTCCTAGCCCACCTCGACAAGCGCAAATCCTCCTTCACCAGCATCTTCATAGATTTCAAGAAAGGTTTTCGACCTGGTGGACTACACTACAGTCATCTCAAAAGCAGCAGCTTCCACGGGCATCAGGGAGTTGCCTCATCCCCTGGCTGGCAGACTTTCTCTCCTACAGGCAACAGGCCTGTGCGCGTGCAGGTCAAGTTTCCAGCCTTCTGCCACTCACGTGCGGAGTCCCCCATGGGACTAGAATGGGCCCCCTGTGCTTCCTAGTCATGATTAACGACGCTCTCCTTGATGCCGAGCATCGTTGGAAATACGCCGCCGCCATTGATGGTTCCTGTCCTGACCACTCCGCCATCCAGCCAACCCTCGACAACCTCCTCTCCTGGACCACCGCAAATCACGTCACCATCAATCGCCAGAAGTCAGTTGTGATGCAGTTCGACTTCTCCACCAACCCCGCCCCCTCGCCCATCCTCACGTTGGACAACCACCCGCTCGACGTTGTCTGTTCCACCAAGCTGTTCGGCTCACCATCGACGATAAGCTCTCCTGGACGCAGCACGTCAGAGAGATCGTTGAGGTCTGCTTCATACAGGCTTCACATGCTGCATCGCCTCAAGTCCCTTGGCGTTCCACTCCGGAGCTTCAGAATATCTACAGGCTATTCATCCTGCCTAAATTGACCTACGCCTCCCCCGCCTGGTCTCCCTACCTCACCGCCACCCAGCTGCTACAACTTGAGAGGTGCAGAAAAGGGCAGCCATGATCATTCTCGGCCTGTCTATACCAGCTATGACAGCGCCTTGGCTGCCCTAGGCCTCACCTCCCTCGCCACTCAACTACACAACCTCACTGCGGAGTTTTGGTCTAAATTGCTGTGCCATCCACGCAACCGTGACCTGCTGCTCCCCGACGCGCCCCTGCCTCGCCGGGCCCTACGCGCCGCCAACAAACTGGTGCTCATCAGGGCCCGCACTGACCGCTACCAGCGGAGCACAGTACCCACTCTAGTCCGATTCATCAACGAACACTAGTCCATATTTACTAGTTCAAATCCTAGCACACCTGATTTTGTACTTGGCTTTTGTTTATCTGTTTATTTGTTGTTATAGATTGTTAGCTTACTTTGTTGTGTGTTGTTTTATATGTTTTGTATATATAGTTTGTCTCTTTATCTGTATTTCTATGTATACTTTCAGCCTCTGGCTGCCTGAAAATCAATAAACCGATTATTATTATTATTATTATTATTATTACACACACACACACACACATACACACGCATGCGCATACACATGCACACACACATACACACACACACATACACACGCACATAAACACACACAAAACACACACATAAACGCAACACATAACACACACACGCACACACACGCACACACGCACACACACACACACACACACACACACACACACACACACACACACACACACACACACACACACACACACACACACACACACACACACACACTCGTGTATAAATATATGCATACATATAAATATATATATATATATTTTTTACAGTAGGTTCATGTTTGAGCCACCGTGGTCACAGCATGATACTTAATTGTAGTTTTCATTTTGTGATGCTCTTGGAGTGAGTACGTGGTAGGGTCCCCAGTTCCTTTCCACGGAGAATGCCGGTGTTACCTTTTAGGTAATCATTCACAATCCTGCAATAGGAACCACCTTGAAGAGGTCCAGGATCTTGAACTCTTTTTCTGAAGTAGGCTTGAGTCCTGGATGCCATGTATGAGTACGCCCTCCGGCTTGCAACACGCCTCTTTGGTCCCTTATTCCAGCAAGACGGGTGACCTGGCTTCGTCAGGGCAGTCGGCTGGTCTCCTTTGGGTGGCTAGGGTCAAGCATTCACTGAATTCTTGGCCTCACAAAGGTCCTGTGAGTGCTGGTCACAGTGACCAGTGGTTGTGTATACTCTCTCACCACTCCTGACACACAGCTTCTCCTTGTTGGAATCCGTGGTGAGTAGGGTCATGAGAGGGTGAAGTAACTGCTAAACTACATGGCAACCAAAACTTCAGAAAAAAAAACATCATCTGAGATAAGAGATGATGAACCATGCAAGGTATCGACCATGGTAGTCATTCTGAAGCCATTTATAGCACAGACTGACTGCCAGACCTAATGTTTTTAATTTTCTTTCTTTATTATTATTATTATTATTTCAAGATTACTCAGGTACTACTGGTCCGGGTTTAGCGATAAACTGCCCATAAGTGGGGTTAGTTATATCGGGGAATGAAGGGTAAGACATGAACAACCCAAGGGAAGGTGATGACAAATGACTTCAGCTGGGGATAAACTACTTGGCATAGTAGAGATGACGATTTATCAAAGGCCGAAGACGGCCAAATGTTAGCAACTGTAGGGCACTGCGTCCATCATTATGCTCCGGCGGACGCTTGAGTCGTATGGGACCGACTACGGGTCCGGCGGCAGGCAGCTCCCCACTCTCAGGCGTCCTACCACGAAGGTTGAGGCCTCGAGGAAGGCCCCCAGAAGGTCAGCTGCCATTGGTCCCACACGCCGCATGGCAGGTGAGACGTCTCCTTGCAGCCGAAGCATTTTGGCATTATTGTTGCCTTCTGCGAATTGATCATAGTAGTTGGTGGTGTCAGTGAGGAAGGTGAAAGCACCAGGGGGAGATCTCTCACCTGCAACTAAAATGGACATGGCAAAGAAACTATCACCTTAAGAAAACTGTCTGTCCATGCGATTGTCCAACAGATGGATTCTCGTGGTGACTTCTCCAGGCCTGCATCCCAAACAGGGAGACTTCTGCCTTCCCCTCAGATGTTTTCCTTGACTAAGATGGGAACTCAAGCTGGAACAGCAAAAAGCAACTGCTCCTATGACCAAAACCATGGCAAAAGGGCGGTCTAAAACGACCTAGGCCAGAGACAGACTCTGAGGGAGTCTGGAGCCTCTGGGCCTTTCCCACAGTTTAAGGTTCCCCACAAACCTGAAGGCTTCGACAATGCCTACCAATTGGTGAGAAACATTGGGATGAAGAGGCAGATCAGGTTGTCAATCCGGGTTGCCAGACACCACGGCGTGATCATTGTTCCTAAAGATCAAGCTACCTTGAATTTCCTGCAGGAAATGAAGGAACTTGAAGATGTAAGGAAAGTGAATATCTCACCACTGAATCCCGATTAAAGGATTTTTCTTATGCTGTGGAGCTGATCACATCACACCCACAGGTCATGGGGGCTTCCTGAATGTCGAAAGGGAATACCCCAACTAGGCCAGCCCTGGTGATCCTGAAAGGAGTCCCAATCACCACCCTTGATTTAGGTAATTGGGGCTCATACAGCCTTAGAACCTATGTGCCTGACAAACTTTAGTACTTCACATGCCAAAAAACGGTCGCCAGGCTAGTTGCAAGGCTAAGCCCAAATGTGATGTCTAGCAAGGCACACGAAATTGTGGTGTGCCTTAAGGTACACCTCATTGTGCCTTAAGGTCAAAGGGTCACAATAGTTAAATGTTCCAACTGTGCCAAGAGACATCATGCTTGGAGCCTGTCTGGAAGGAGGTGGCCCACAGGCAACAGAAAGTCATTAAAAAGATAATTATTTTTCCTGCTCCCCCAGGCACCCATGTCTGAACAAACGGGAACGGGCTCCCCAAACTTCTAAGAGCAAGGACGCACCCCTCCCCCACCATAGCCGACACTGGACACCTCCAACAAAAAAGAGTTTCCAGTCCATGCAAGTATGCAGTAAAAGAACCAGAGGAGTAAAAGTTCAGAGATCACTGCAATCCCCATGGCTAACTCTTTGACGAGGAAGATATGACTCCTGCTGTTTTCTGTAGTCACTGCAGAGCTTTGGGGAAGTCCAGTGAAGAGGCGGAGAAGGCAGTTATGGTCGCTATGGCGGTAATGATCCAGATTGTTGCACACCTGAAGAGGAGAAAACTGGACACAGCCAAAATAGCTCCTACTCCATCTCAGGGCGAGACCCCCCCTCCCTGTCAGTGCTTATCCAGTTAAAGCAGAAACCAAGATCATACAGGCAAAGCTTCAAAAGAGAAAAGCCAAGCCAACAAATTCAGAACTACCACAGGTTCTCCACCTCCCAGTAGACCATTACCTAGCCTCACAAGAAACTCTGAAACAGATGATCATTCCAACATGTTGGATGCCACTGTTGCCGAAGCATCCAATTTTGAATCCGAATACACCGACGTCATTAACGA
This sequence comes from Penaeus monodon, assembly GCF_015228065.2. Classification (NCBI taxonomy): domain Eukaryota; kingdom Metazoa; phylum Arthropoda; class Malacostraca; order Decapoda; family Penaeidae; genus Penaeus; species Penaeus monodon. The sequence goes on along the minus strand of NW_023662150.1, from coordinate 30,654 downwards.
CACAGATGTGACCCAGAATAACATGACACAATCTAAGCGTACTACAGTGGAACATGAATGGCTTTGATACAAATAATGCCATTCTCCACGGGATTGTGCGATCAGGAAACACTGACATTGTCATGCTTAGGAGATGCTAAAAGATGAAACCATTCAATCCTCAGGGTAACATGTTGCCAAGCATATGTGGCACCAGAGGCTTGATCACCCTGGTAAAAGCAATTCATCTGCTCACACATAACCAATTCACCACATTCTGTAGATGATGTCGAATCTCTTGCTGTCGAGATCAACCTGGTCGGGAGGGGCCCTCAAGATGTACAATGTGTACAGCAGGCCAGGCTGTAAGAGCATTGACATATGTCAGGTTTGTGCTACTAAACGAAGCATACCACACAACCCACTAAAATGGAGTGTGCAACTACGATCTAACTAGATCCATAGACAAGGTCGCATGTCAGGCCGACCCGCCTGAGGCGAAGGCTAGGCCGACCTTACAACGTCGGCCATTGGGCATGAACTGTCGGGTCAGGCGAAGTCAGATAAAATCGTCATCTATGCCCACGCTGAGTCAATAGTTCTTATTTTGGACTTGGAGCCAAGTGGTGTATTGGTAAAATGGCTTACAGAAATAGGTTTATGTATATGCCATATTGCTCGGCCACCTACTCGTGCCTCGCCCTTGAGGTGCCTTAGGTTTGCCTCAAGGGTGACCTAACTTTGGCTGGTCATCTCGTTGCGTGTGTTGTCCTTGGTGCATCTTCGTGGCTGCTCGTCCCTGTCGTCCTCTTCTTCCTGGTTCTCGATGTAATCTGTCCATCCTCGACGTCCACACATCCTCGAAGGTCCTGCACAGGTCCTCCTTGACTTCGGATTCGTCGAGACTTCCTCGTAGTCCTCGTCCAGGCCTAACTCGGCGGCGTCCTCGTCCACACGTCCTCACAGATCTCGTCCAGGTCCTTCTCGGCTTCATGATTGTCCTCACATAATCTTCATCTGTATCTACAGGTGTCCGGGCAGGAGGCGGCATGTCAAGGTGGTTAATACCTGTGCTGATGAGCTCCCGGAGTTGACTGGATCTGCAGTCGTCCAGGCAGGCGGCATCCATCCACAGCATCCTGGGGCGACTGATACCTGCGCTGGCGAGTTCCTGGTCCTTTGCTGAATCTACGGCGTCTCTGCAGGTGGCGCCCGTCCACTACATCATGGGACAGCTTAACACCCACTCTGATGAACATCCTGGTCCGCAGACTTCTATCGATCTTCCAGTGACATCCTTCCCACATCATCCATAGGTGTCCGGTTCTGCAACAGGGTCCTCCATTGGTGCCGTGTCGGTTATCGTCGGTCCGACTGCTATATATAGTCGGGGAACTAGATCATACACGTAAAGGCCAGATAGTAAGAGAAAAAAGAAAGGCAACAGAGAAGAGGGGGTGTTAAGTACCACTAGCTGGTTATTTATATAATTTTTCATTTTTATTTATTTTCGTTTTTTTTGTGTGTGTTTTATTTTCACAAAGATAAGAAGAAAAAGGAGATGGAGTGTCAGTAGCGATCTGCATGGACCTGGCTTGAACCACCAACTGTCTCTGATAGATATGAGAGTAGATAAGGGAAACGACAACGGCAATCCGCAAGGATTTCCTTGAACCAATTGTCGTCACACAGAGAAGAAATAAATGTCATGTACAAGTCATTCATCACGACGGACAAAATCGCGGGCAAAAGAGATACGTCATTGATCTTTATGCCGACACAACAACAGCAACAAACCCTATTAATGAAAAGGTACCAGAGTCTTTTGTTCTGTGTGGATGAGTGAGTGAGTAAGTGTGAATGTGTGTGTGCACGAGTGACAGCGAGCATGAATGAGAGTGAAAGTGGGAGTGATCTCACACAGAATGAATCACAAACACGAAGATTAACGATATATTAATATATATATATATACATATATATATATATATATATATATATATATATATATATATATATACTTGTATACACAGACACACACACGCTCACACACACGCACATACACATGCACACACTATAGTATGTCTGTAAGCCATTAGACCAATAGGCCATCTGGCTGTCTGCCACACACACACACACACACACACACACACACACATATATGTATATATATATATATGTGTGTGTGTGTGTGTGTATGCATGTATGTATACAGACATATATATAGAAAGAGTAATATTTTATATATATATATATATATATATATATATATATATATAATATATATAATATACATACACATATATACACATATTCATATATATATATATAGGCATACTTATTTATACACACACACACACACACATACACACACACGTACACACATACACACACAGACATATGTATATATACATAGATATAGATAGACATAATATATATATATATATATATATATATATATATATATATATATATATATATATTATAAATATACACACTTAAACAAGACACACACACACACACGCACACGCACACGCACACACACACAAACACACATACACATATATATATATATAAATGAATATAAATATATATATGAAGATAGATAGATAAATAAATAGACCATAGGCTGCTTGTGGCTACCCTACAGGTCCACTTCAAAACTCCCCGTCCCTCCAGTGGCCACTCTAAGGTGTTTCACTTGGACAGACTAAGGGAGGAGGAGTGTGCCCGTGGGTTCACCATGGCAGTCTCTGACCGATTCACAGAACCCAGCAACCTGGCAGACCCAGTTGCTCTGATGGAGTTCTTCAAGCGCGTAACACTCGAAGCAGCTCAGGAGTCCATTGACCAAGAACAAGGCAAAATACCATCTCCCTGGAGACTTTAGAGGCCACTGAAGCGTGTCGCAAGGCTCGGCTGAATGGGAATCAAGTCTTGCATCGTTCCATGTGCGTAGGGCTCGGACACTGCTGAGAAGGGACAAGGAACAGTTCATCAGGAATCTTGCTGAGGAGGTCGAAGGCCATTTCTTGATAAATGACCTTCGCCCTGCCTCCCAAGCCCTCAGAAAACTGAACTCTAAGCCCTCCTCACAGATGACTGCAGTCCGATTAGCGGATGGACGGATCATCTCAGATCATGTTGGGGTTCGTGAATGTTGGGCTGAGTATTTTGAACAGTTGTACTAGGTGGACCCTCCAACAGTTAGTTTGATGCAAGCGATGTCGCAGTGCCTGTGCTGGACCCGCCCATCAGCGAGGAACCTCCTACCCTAACAGAGGTTAGGCTGGCGATTTCCAAGCTGAGAGTGGAAAGGCTGCAGGCATATGTGATATCCCTGCTGAACTGCTAAAGGCTGGGGGTGAACCTATGGCTCGGGCCTGCATACAGTCCTGACTGCCATTTGGCAGTCTGGTACCATTCCCCTGACCTACTGAGGGGCGTGGTCATCCCTCTCTGGAAGGGGAAAGGGGATCGTTGGGATTGTAGCAACTACCATGGCATTACATTGCTCAGCATACCAGGCAAGGTTCTCGCCCACATTCTTCTGAAATGGATCTGCAACCACCTACTGAGTCATCAGAGACCGGAGCAGTCTGGATTTACTCCTGACAAGTCCACAATAGACCGTATACTAGCGCTTCGAGTAATTGTGGAACGCCATCGTGAGTTGGTCGTGGGTTGCTTGCAGCCTACATCGAACTCAAGAAGGCGTTTGACTCGGTGCATCGGGAATCGCTATGGGAGATCCTGAGGCTCAGGGGAATTCCAACACAGATTATTGGCCTGATAGCAAGTCTCTATACTGGTACTGAAAGTGCTGTAAAGTGTGGTGGGGGTATGTCGAACTTCTTCCCTGTTAATTCAGGGGTGATGCAGGCTGTGTCATTGCACCAACACTTTTCAACACTTGTATGGACTGGATAATGGGCAGAGCTACTAGCCAAAGTCAGTTGTGGAGCAACACTAGGCAATATTAAGGTCTCAGACCTGACATTGCCGACGATGTTGCCATCCTATCTGAGTCCTTGGAGTCACTTTCCTCAAATTCCTTCATTTCTTCCTGTATCGTTCGGAGGATTCCTAAGGATGGCATCTGCTTTACAATCTGATGGATCTCTCCAACAGAACAAAAAAACACAAAACCCATTCCTAAAAAAAGAGAAGCAATGGTTTTATTTAGGAATGATAAAATAATAAAAGATTCCATATAACTAATTTCTTGTAGCAACATAACACCTTTTGACAACAAACAAATTGCATAGATTCATGCCATTAATACGATCTAAGTAGTTTTATATTTATACATTATATATATTATGAAACCCTCATTTTAGCATAGATAGTATTATTCTATTATAAACTTTATTAACACTTACTCCTTGAATGGGTTTTAAATTCTCAATAATAACAGAGAACATCTGAATGGTATCCAAGTGCCACGTGTCAGCCACTAGCTGTGAAGAAGATATTCTATTTACCATGTTTTCAAATTTGTTCTAAAATGATTACTTTGTTATTGTTCTGTAATAAGATCTATAGTATTTTATAATTTTTATTATTGATATTAGTACAGCTAAATGTTCTTTCTTACTTCTGGTATTTAAAGAATTTTTACTAACCTCTTTCGAGCATCTACCAGGCACTTGTTTCGTTCTCTCTCTCTCTGGTTATGACTATAATATCAGGGTTTAACACTGTATATTCTTAACATTTTAACATCTACTCAGGTCACATATATTACAAGCATATTGTTTCGTCTTAATCATAAAATGCATAATGCCGGAACTTAAATTAATTTCTCCAGAAACAAAAGTAATACATATTGGTTTCTTCATTAAAATTTCCATTATGGAACCTTAATATAATAAGCAACAGTGAAATATAACTGCGTACCCTCTAATTAAAGAGAATGCATTGTGGGGGAAACACAGAAAACTGAACTTTGTAGGGTAAACTCGCATATTTACACTGTTTCCTTATCTTGGTGCAATAATATAAACATACATAGCACCTGATACAAAAATAGTAAAATAAAGTATCATCTTTTTAAAAAACCCATAAAATTTCATCTTTCTAAATAATCATTTAAGTACTAATGATCTTACCAGCTAAAGACTAATTAAATGAGGTATACATAATTAACATATGAATAAAGACCAAGTAAGTGAGGTATACAAAGGGTGGTCACAGACGAATTTTTTGGTCATTCTTACTTCGTGTCCTAGTGCTCATTACATTGAATGTATTAACTGAGGATACGATAAGCATAGGAGGTATACCTATCTTGTGAACTTTGGAGATGCCAGAAGCAAAAATGGAATTGTATGTTGCTTCGTTGATGGTTTCTTTAGAGGTCATAAGATTCTATTTAGTTAGTCTTTAAGTTTGAAGTGGTGGTGGCTGGTCAAGTCGACATTTAGAAGTTTGAATTTAGATGAGTTTTGTTAGAGTAATCAATTTTATTCAAGATTACTACGCCTGTCCAACGTTTTCATTATCTTTTAATTTTGAAGAACATTGTTAGCATCTTGGTAAATATTACAGTTTTTAAGCATATAGCATATTCTCTCGAAATGAACAGAGAAATTGACAAAATCCAAACCAAGCGATAGGACATCTTTTCATTATCAGTCAGAGTTCTGTCTCGGAAGTTAAAAATGACTTTGTTTGCATCGACCTTATTGTTTAGGTCAATTCCCTTTTCAACAGAAGATAGTCTTCTCTCTACATTCAAAACTATTAATGTAGAGAGGCATTTAAAGTCAAGGACATGGTTATTGGTAGTGTCCCTGAGTTTTGTAAGTTTTCTGCTTTTCTTTTAATTTCACGTCAAGTAGTTTGAAAAAACTATTTTTTAGATGTTTGTTGAAAGAAAAGACATATACTACCGTATCTAGGTTTGATTTACCTAAAATTATGCTCACGCACACGCGGACACGCGAGTGGGCATGGAGGCACACACACTCGCATGTCAAATCAACCTGATTGTTCTTTTCAGTTGAGTCCGAGCTCTGGAGGCAGCTGATATTTTTCTCGGTTCAAAGCGTATCCAGACCACGGCATACCATCCCAGTGCCAACGGCATGGTGGAGCACCTACACCGCCAGTTGAAAACAGGCCGTCACAGCTTCATCCTGCACTCGTCCCTTGGTGGACCAGCTGTCCTTGGTGCTCCTAAACATACAGGATCTTCAGTGCACCACAGCTGAGATGGTTTACGGAACCATCATAGCCCTCCCTGCTGACTTCCTAGTTGGCTCCGGAGGCCAGGACCGGGGAGGCATTCGGAGACATCCGCTCTCGTCCTACTAGACCTTCACGGCAAGGAGACATTTGCTTACCCCATGACCTTCAGGACTGCTCACACGTCTTCATCAGGCGACACACCAAGCCACCCCTCTCCCCGCCTACGAGGGACCTTTTCCTGTCGTCAAACAGGACGGTAAAACTATCACCATCTGGCGTCCCCGAGGAGATGACAACGTCAGCATTGACCATGTGAACCAGCGCATCTCCATGAACAATGCATACCGCTACGCTGGAAAGGGAGTGCTGTGGTGACCACCTAGCGACAAAGCTTCTGCAAGGTTTCCTCATAAGGCTCCAGGCTACTCACAGATCGGACACGACGCTCTAATTCACCTTCCTGACAAACCTTATACAAGCTTTAAACCGACTTTTTACAACGTCTCTCTCGCTACTCCCCCCTAAGGGAAAGGGCCCCCCTTGCCGCGGTGGGGGGCTTGAGGTCCAATTGATTTTGGTGAGCCGGACCAGAGTCTATCCATACTGGAGGGGTCACCAGTGAGGGATGAGACAAAATGGTTTCCTGGTGCACCAAGGCCTTTGAGAGGGGATGGTGTCCCCACCCCTGATTCATTCCATCTTGGACCAGGGAGAACTCTCCCACGTGTGTTTGCCGTGCGTGGCATCCCGATTACCGGAGACAGGAGTCTGGAGGTTGAACAATGCTGCACGCTATCCCCTGCAGCTAGCAACACACCTCTTTGGCCCTTTTTTCTTGTTAGAGGGTGACTTGATCAAGGCCCGGTCAAGTCAATCGGCTGGTCAAATATGGCTAGGGGCAAGCAGCCACTATTCGTCGGTAGCGCATGGGTCCCGCGACTGCCATCAGTACTGTAATAGTGGCTGTGTATATTTCCTTATTACCTCTGTGGCTGTTGGGAGATTTTGAGCCCCAACATAGCTTCCCCCTCGTTGGACTCCATGGGGGGGTGGGGGGTGAGGAAAGGAAGAATTCAAATTTGTATGAGTACTACAAATTTACAAAGATCTAGCTCTCTCCCTGACGACCTACGCAATCCCTCGACCATTCCCTCTGGAACATCACACATTGTCACTCTGGAACCTTTCCAGTTTCCCAAAAGGGGTAAGAATGGGAATCGTAATGGTTCCGGGCTCCCAAACCAGGTAAGAAGGGGAAAGTCCTCCTCAGTCCACTAAGGAAATCTTACCTGGTAAATATGAAAGCATTCATATAGTAAGTACCTAGTAGTGAAGACCCTTGAGGTGTATCAATCAGGGATCTTGACATTTTTCAAAGTACATCGGAAAATAGTTGAAGTATGTCAACATGATCCTCACATCACCCCACAGCGAGATGGTAGCCTGATAGTTGAGGTTTCGTCACCAGACGAGAGTGCCGTCTGCGTGCGATTGCACATTCCTGGGGCTAAAAGTTTCATGTCTCCTCACAAAACCCTCAATCAGAAAGGGAATTGTCTTTTCCCGAGACCTGATGAGGTATTCTGGGGAGAAACTGTTAGAGGAACTAAAGAATTTTAATGTAGTGGCAGTAAACGTTTTAAGAAGAAATTTGATGGTATGGAACGGTCGATCCCAGCTCTTTTTCTAAATTTTAACACTTTAGTCCTTCTAGAATGGGTTTTAAGTTAGCATGGTACCACCTCAAGGTAAGCCATATGTGCCTAACCCTATGCAGTGCTTCCACTGCCAGGGTTATGGGCATGGAGTTAACTTTTGCCGTTTTAAGAAAATGGGCAACCAAGAGTATGTGTAAAGTGTGTACAACGGTCATCAAGGAGATAAACAACTGTCCAGGCCCAAATGCTGTTACCACTGCAAAGAAGCTCATGAAGCTTTTTCAAAGCAATGTATATTGAGATTCCGCTCTCTTAGCACTGGAAATACTGACATTCCGCTCTCTTAGCACGGGAAACAGTGACATTCCACTTCTTAGCACTGGAAACACTGAATTCCGCTCTCTTAGCACTGTAAACACTGACATTCCGCTCTCTTAGTACTGGAAACACTGACATTCCGCCTCTTATCACTGGAAACACTGACATTCCCCCCTCTTAGCACTGGAAACACAAATTTCAAATTTGAAAAGGAAGTATTGGTAATAAGGAGCAAGGAGAAAGTTAGTTTTCCAGAGGCAAAGCGACGTGCCGTGTGCTGTTTGCACAGCCAGGTAAGTCCTTTGCTTCGTTCTAGCCATCTCCTTCCCACCACCCTTGCCCCCCAAAATGTTTCTTACAACCCCACACTCTGCCACTTCCTTTAACCCTCAGTCCCAAATTTGCTGACACTGCCTCTGGTGAGTTGCCCCCACCAGAACGGAGTGGGAGTGGGGGGTCTTTTGAGAAGACTCCTCCTCCCAAAGTAGGTCTTTGGAGCCATCATTTAACGCTCCAGAGGCCTCAATGGTGACGCTCCAGCTGCCCCCACAGGGGCCTCTACTGCTAGGCAGAATGCCCTGAAGTAAAGGCTCAGGCACGTCGTTTGCCCAGGCAAAGGAATCCTGAACTTGTCCAAAAGACTCCACTGCCACAACTCCACGGGGCCTCCGCCCGCTAAACAGAATGCCCTTGAAGCAAAAGGCTCAGGTCCGTTCTTTGCCCAGGCAAAAAAATCCTGAACCAGTGCTAAGAGAGCAGAATGTCGTGTTTCCAGTAAATAAGAAAGCGTAATGTCAGTGTTTCCAGTGCTAAGAAGCGGAATGTCAGTGTTTCCAGTGCTAAGAAAGCGGAAAGTCAGTGTTTCCAGTGCTAGGAAAACGGAATGTCAGGTTTCCAGTGCAAAGAGCGGAATGTGAGTGTCTCCAGTATTAAGAGAGCGGAATGTCAGTGTTTCCAGTACTCAGAAAGCGGAATGTCAGTGTTTCCAGTGCTAAGAGAGCGGAATGTCAGTGTTTCCAGTGCTCAGAAAGCGGAATGTCAGTGTTTCCGTGCTAAGAGAGCGGAATGTCAGTGTTTTCCCGTGCTAAGAAAGCGGAATGTCAGTGTTTCCAGTGCTAAGAGAGCGGAATGTCAGTGTTTCCAGTAGTAAGAGAGCGGAATGTCAGTGTTTCCAGTGCTAATAGAGCGCAATCTCAGTGTTTCCAGTGCTAAGAAAGCGGGAAAGTCAGTGTTTGAAGTACTAGAAAGCAGAATGTCAGTGTTCCAGTGCTAACAGAACGGGAAAGTCAGTGTTTCCAGTGCTAAGAAGCGGAATGTCAGTGTTTCCAGTGCTAAGAAGCGGAATGTTCAGTGTTTCCAGTGCAAAAAAAAGCGGAATGTCAGTGTCTCCAGTGCTAAGTGAGCGGGAAAGTCAGTGTTTCCAGTGCTAAGAAAGTGGAATGTCAGTGTATCCATGCTAAGACAGCGGAATGTCAGTGTTTCTAGTGTTAAGAAAGCGGAATGTCAGTGAAAACTGGAAACACTGCATTCCGCTTTCTTAGTACTAGACAACTGACATTCCGCTTTCTTTGCACTGAAAAAAACTGACATTCCGGTCTCTTAACACTGAAAACACTGACATTCCACTTTCTGAACACTGGAAACACTGACATTCCGCTTTCTGAACACTGGAAACACTGACTTTCCGCTTTCTGAACACTGGAAACATGACCTTACGCTTTCTGAACACTGGAAACACTGACATTCCCCTTTCACAACACTGGAAACACTGACTTTCCGCTTTCTGAACACTGGAAACCTGACATTCCGCTCTCTTAATACTGGAAACACTGACATTCTGCTTTCACAACACTGGAAACACGGATATTCCGCTTTCTGAACACTAGAAACACTGATATTCCACTTTCTGAACACTGGAAACCTAACATTCCCCTTTCTGAACACTGGAAACACGACTTTCCCTTTTTGGAACGCCTTGATACACTGCATTCCGTTTTTCAGCACTGGAAACACTGACATTCCGCTTTCACAACACTGGAAACAATGACATTATACTTTCTGAACACTGGAAACACTGACAGTCCGCTTTCTTAGCACTTAAAACATTGACATTCCGCTTTCTGAAAACTGGAACACTAACTTTCCGCTTTTGAACACTGGAAACAAATGACATTCCGCTTTCACAAAATTGGAAACACTGACACCGCTTTCTGAACACTGGGAAAAACTGACATTACCCCTTTTGAACACTGGAAACACTGACATTCCTCTTTACAACACTGGGAACACTGACATTCCGCTTTCTGAACACTGGAAACACTGACATTCCGCTCTCTTAATACTGGAAAAACTGGCATTCAGCTTTCTGAACACTAGAAACACTGACATTCCAAATTTCTGAACATGGAAACACTGACTTTCCCCTTTCTGAACATTGGAGACACTGGGCATTCCGCTTTCTTAGCACTGGGAAAAACTGACATTATCCTCTTTCACAACACTGGAAACACTGACATTCCGTTTTCTGAACACTGGGAAAAACTGACATTCCCCTTTTGAACGCTGGGAAAAACTGACATTCCGTTTTCTTAGCACTGGAAACCCCTGACATTCCGCTTTCTTAGCACTGGAAACACTGTATTCCGCTTTCACAACACTGGAAACACTACATTCCGCTTTCTGAACACTGGTAACACTGACATTCCGCTTTCTGAACACTGGAAACACTGACATTCCGCTTTCTGAACACTGGAAACACTGAATTCCGCTCTCTTTGCACTGGAAACATTGAAAATTCCGCTTTCTGAACACTGGAAAAACTGACATTCCGCTTTCACGACACTGGGAAACACTGACATTCCGCTTTCTGAGTACTGGAAAAAACTGACATTCCGCTTTCTTAGCACTGGAAACACTGATATTCCACTCTCTTAGCACTGGAAACACTGACATTCCCTTTCACAACACTGGAAACACTGATATTCCGCTTTCTTAGTTTCTGGAAACACTGACATTCCGCTTCCCCAACACTGGAAACACTGACATTCCGCTTTCTGAACACTGGAAACACTGACATTTCGCTCTCTGAATTTCTAGATACACTGACATTCCCCCTTTCGAACACAGAAACCAGACATTCCGCTTTCACAGCACTGGAAACACTGAAAATTCCGTTTTCACAACACAGGAAAACCAGACATTCCGCTTTCACAGCACTGGAAACACTGACATTTCGCTTTCTGAACACTGGGAAAAACATGATATTCCCCTTTCTGAACACTGGAAACACGACATTTCCCCTCTCTGAATACTAGAAACACTGACATTCCGCTTTCACAACACTGGAAACACTGACATTCCCCTTCAACAACACAAAAAACCCCGACATTTCCGCTTTCTGAACGCTGGAAACACTGAAGTTCCGCTTTTTTAACACTGGAAACACTGACATTTCGCTTTCTGAACCCCCCCGAAATCACTGACATTCCGCTCTCTTAGGACTGGAAACACTGACATTCGCTCTCTTAGTACTGGAAACATTGACATTCCGCTTTCTTATCACTGGAAGCACTGAGAAATTTCCCCTTTCTTAGCACTGGGAAAAACTGACATTCCGCTCCTCTTAGCACTGGAAACACTGACATTCCGCTTTCTTAGCACTGGAAACACTGTCATTCCGCTTTTCTTAGCACTGGAAACACTGACATTCCGCTCTCTTAGCACTGGAAACACTGACATTCCGCTTCTTAGCACTGGAAACACGACATTTTCCCCTCTCTTAGCACTGGGAAAAACTGACATTCCGCTCTCTTAGCACTGGAAACAATGACATTCCGCTTCTCTTAGCACTGGAAACACTGGACATTCCGCTCTCTTAGCACTGGAACACTGACATTCCGCTTTTTAGCACTGGAAACACTGACCATTCCGCTCTCTTGCACTGGAAAACACTGACATTCCGCTGTCTTAGCACTGAACACTGACATTCCGCTCTCTTAGCACTGGAAACTGATATTCCGCTCTCTTAGCACTGGAAACAATGACATTCCGCTTTCACAACACTGGGAAAAATGACATTCCGCTTTTTTAGTACTGGAAACACTGACATTCCGCTTTTCTTAGCACTGGAAACACTGACATTCCGCTCTCTTAGCACTGAACGCCACCTGCTTTGAAAGAATTTAGCGTCCGAAGAGCACTTTGAGAGTCACAGAAAAACTACTCCAGAGCCCCTAGACCCTTAAGAATTCCGTTGCGAGGAGTATACCTGCCAGCTCCGTTTGTGTAGTGCTGGCCCAGTTTTGTATTCTCATATTAACTTGATGTTTAGTAAGCCATTTTTTTATACAGCGCAAGCACAACCAGCTTTGATCCGACCTGTACGGATCCGTCGGCGGGAACACTCATATGCATCATCACCCATAGATTCTGTGTGTTCCGTTTTCCGTTGCTAGCGCAATTTTTTTAACACACAGTTATGCACCCCGTTTTTTTGTGGTAGACATGTAAGGTGCACGATCAGTGTTGAATTTTTCCATGGTGGAATGGAGCGACCTTTTGGTATTTTACTAATTGGAACATTGAGTTTTATAATGTTATGGAGATTTTGTGTATCAGAGGGCGCGCGTTTTGTGTGATTTGTCACGTCTACTTGCGTGATTTTATGTTTTCAGTTGTTTTTGGGAAAACTGAGAGATACGAGGGTTTCCCCCAGAGCTCTGACCCCAAATATGGTGGAAATAAATATTATTCTATCAGAAAGGGGTGGTAAGTTTAATTCTGATCTCATGTTTCTATCCTTGCTGTTCTCGGGGCGCCGAGGATAATCCTCATAGCTTTTATTTTGCACTACCCCCAAACTACCTATTTCGATTTTCCCTTTCAATGCAACAAGTGCAGTGCATGGTAGTCTACAACTGACCTTATAAAAGCCAATTAAAACAGTCTAGCGAGCTTAACATTGATGCCATGTTTTTCTTCCGACAAGAACTTTCAAAGGTTTCAATC
>NW_023662150.1:7500-10000 GCF_015228065.2 Penaeus monodon | reverse complement strand
TCGGAATCTAAGACTTTCATGAATACGGCCTCAGACCCTGATGGCTCACTTTGCCCAGGCTTGCAAGGACTTTGTCTCATCATCAGTCTAAAGAAGACCAATGTGCTGGCCAAGGTGTTGTAGACCATCTCGTCATTATCATCTATGACTATAAATTGGAGGTCGTTCATCAGTTCACCTATCTGGGGTCCTCCATCACCGATAACCTCTATCTGGACTAAGAGATCAGCAAACAGATCAGAAAGACAGCTATAACACTTGCCCACCTCATCTCACATGTCTGGGAGAACCTAATCTCTCTGCGGAGACAAGATGGCTGTGCACAACACCTGCATCCTCAATATGATGCTGTATGGCAATAAGACTTGGGCAACCTACGCCTTCCACCTGCGCTGCCTTCGTCGCATCCCACACATCTCCTGTTAAATGAAGAAGCCAACACAGAGGTCCTATCTTACACTACCCTCTTGAGCATGTTCACCCTATAAGGCAGCGGCAGCTGTACTAGCTCGGTCACGTGAGTCGCATGGCGACAGGAACAAGAAGAACCGGTCGCCCACATTTGCGCTACAAGGATGTCTGCAAATAAGACATGAAGACTGTGGAGAAGCACCTTTAGAACACATTAAAGCTGGTAAGGAAATCTTCGAAATGTATCTAAAGCCAAATGGGCCACTAGAGCTGAATCCAGCAACATCTATAACATTTACAATCGTGGCTGTTATTCCAGATAGGATTCCGTCACCAACGGCGATGCTCAGTAACAAGATATTCAAAAGTGGCCATTGATATATAATATAATATATAATTATAATATATAATATATATATATTATATAATATATTATAAATATTTATATACATGTACATATATACACACGATATCTATCTATATGTTTGTGTGTGTGTGTTGTACCTAGTTTGATTACCCAATATATGCAAATCCGCGCGATTACACACACAAATCGACTACATAATGTCAACAAAGCTCCAAGTAGTCCGTCAAACAACACATCGGTGATGGCACGAATATGAATGAATATATTTGTCCTGGGCAAGACGTTAAACTGCACCCTGGACTCAAGGATAGTACCCTATGAGCTCCCATGCCACAGTTACAGTGGAGCTACTGGCAGCAGGGTAGTGGTTTCTGCAGAAAGCAACTGGTAGTTCACGGCAGATGCATAATATATCTGTAGATAGCATTCGTATAAGATGGAACTGCGAGCAAAGAAAAAACTTGAGGCCTTTACTTTGCTTATTTTATGGCTCCTGACTTCATTCCACATATTTGGTTGCTACGGTTGATCAGCCCAATGATCACGATGATGCATATGTATATATGTATATGTGCATATATGTGTGTGTGTATGTCCACACACACACATGCAAGCACAACACACACACACATACACACACATACACATACACTCACACACACACACACCACACACACATGCATGCCCACACACACACACATGCATGCCCCACACACACACACACACACACACACACCCGCGCGCGCGCGCGCGCGCGCACGCACGCACGCGCACGCACACACACACACATATATAGGTATATATATGTATATATATTATATATATATATATATATATATACATATATATATATATATATATATATATATATATATATATATATATATATATATATATATATATATATATATATTAGTGTACCTGCAGTATGTAAGTAATACATAAACATTTATTTTACAACTAAATACGGACGAAAACCAAAGTAAAAATCTGAATAAAATTCAAAATGAACTACCAAAGAAAAGTTATTATCATTATTAACAACACGGATGCAATCTTTTCATAGAATATTTTTAGCATTTCCCATTCAGCATGTTAATTTGTACCGGGCCCCTGTAATTCCGTTGTTATCCGCTTCCTTATGTTTAGACAAAACTTATGAAAGAATCAATAGTACTAGAGTTGGTTCAAGAGGACTTTACCACTTACCACAATTTCTACACGACGGAAATGCGGAAATGAATTGAACGTTGTTGTTTCTTCCTGCTTCTTTGATGAAATCAGGAGCAAGCAAACGAACTCGATTTATTTCTTATAAGGCTTCGTTTAGAAAGTGGAATGACTCATTTCATCCCATCCGCTTTCGCTCAGACAATAAAAACGTGCCAAGTATGATTGTTTTCACTATCATGGACTTTACTTTTCCTTCGCATTAAGTGTCTCCAGTAGTATCAGACTCTATCGTTATTTTGTAAATTTGTCCTCTGTTGGTTTATCTGGATACACTTCTAGTCAGCCATGAAACAGGTAAAATTGAATCTATTTTAATGAGTTCTTATGGGATATTATGCAGTTGCGTTTCGCTTTGTTTGTGTCGTCCCTATTAACGGCGACTAATAAAGACTACATGCAAAGTAGCGACCGAGGGAATGAGTGGTCCTAGGATGAAAGTTACTAGTGGAAGCTAATATACGTTCAAAACAATTCTGAAAATAAATGAGG
>NW_023662148.1:0-16537 GCF_015228065.2 Penaeus monodon | reverse complement strand
ACACAAATGAAAAAACTAAGTATCATGCTGTGACACGGCGGCTCAGACATGAACCTACCGTTAAAAGAAGAAGATACATATTAATGTACATATACACATACATATATAAACATACAAACACAGACATATATATATATATATATATATATATATATATATATAATGTGTATAAATATATATGTATATATATAATGTGTATATGAGTATATATATAAATTTATATATGTATATGTATGCATAGGCCGCGGTGGCCGAGTGATTAGAGCATTAGACTCAAGACTGTCATGACGGCAATGTGAGTTTGAGGGTTCGAGTCACCGGCCGGCACGTTGTTCCCTTGGGCAAGGAACTTCACCTCGATTGCCTGCCTAGCCACTGGGTAGGTAAGCCAGCCCAAGTCGGTGCCGGTCCCAGACCCGGGTAAATAGGGTAAATAGAGATGGTGACTCAATAAAAACACCAGGCGGAAGGCTACGGCAAACCACCGCTCTAAATTGCCAAGAAAATCATGGAAGTCCATGATCGCCAATGCCGCGGTGGCCGAGTAGTTAGAGCATTGGGCTAAAGTCTGGCACGACGGCAATCTGAGTTCGAGGGTTCGAGTCACCGGCCGGCGCGTTGTTCCCTTGGTCAAGGAACTTCACCTCGATTGCCTACCTAGTCACTGGGTGGCCAAGACAGCCCAAGTCAGTGCTGGTCCCAAGCCCGGATAAAATAGAATGATTACCTAAAAAAGGTAACACCGACACTCTCCGTGGAAAGAAACTGGGGACCCAACCACGTACTCACTCCAAGAGCATCACAACATTAAAACTACAATTAAGTATCATGCTGTGACCATGATACTTAATATATGCATGTATATATACATATATATTTCTTTTTCTTTTAACGGTAGGTTCATGTCTGAGCCGCGGTTGTCACAGCATGATACTTAATTGTAGTTTTCATGTTGTGATGATCTTGGAGTGAGTACGTGGTAGGGTCCCCAGTTCCTTTCCACAGAAGATATATATATATATATATATATATATATATATATATATATATATATATATATATATATATATAATATATATATATATATATATATATATATATATGTATTCTTTTATCGGTAGGTTCATGTCTGAGCCGCCGTGGTCACAGCATACTTAATTGTAGTTTTCATGTTGTTATGCTCTTGGAGTTAGTACGTGGTAGGGTCCCCAGTTCCTTTCCACGGAGAGTGCCGGTGTTACCTTTTTTTTTTTTTTTTTTTTTTTTTTTTTTTTTTAGGTAATCATTCTCTCTATTTTATCCAGGCTTGGGACCAGCACTGACTTAGGCTGGCTTGGCCAACCAGTGGCTAGGTAGGCATTCAAGGTGAAGTTCCTTGCCCAAGGGAACAACGCGCCGGCCGGTGACTCGAACCCTTGAACTCAGATTGCCGTCGTGACAGTCCGACGCTCTAACCATTCGGCCACCGCGGCCTTGACGATCATGGGCTTCCATGATTTTTTTTGGCAATTTAGAGCGGTGGTTTGCCATTGCCTTCCGCCTGGTGTTTTTTTTTTTATCGAGTCACCATCTCTATTTACCCAGCACTGACTTGGGCTGTATATATGTATATGCATATATATATATATATATTATATATATATATATATATATATATATATTATATATATATATATTATATATATATATATATATTATATATATATATATATATATATATATATATCTATAGTTTACCGGGGGGGGGGGGTGTGGCGGTGCGGTTGTGGTGTGTTGGTTTTTGTGGGGGGGTGTGGGTGGGGGGGGGTGGGGTGGCCGGGGGGGGTGTTTGGGGGGGTGTGGCCGGATTGCACACGCCCCACACGCTTGCCACACGCCCAACACGCCTTTCACACAGCCCCCAACGTTTGCCACACGCCCCCCCCACACGCTTGCCACACGCCCCCACACTCTTATCACACGCCCCCACAGCTTGCACACGCCCCCACACCTTGCACACGCCCCCACACGCTCAGCCACACGCCCCCCACACGCTTAGCCACACGCCCACACACGCTTGCCACACCGCCCCCACACGCTTGCACACGCCCTACACGCTTAAGCACACGCCCCCACACGACTTAGAACACGACCTTCCACACGCCCATTGCCACACGCCGTCCACACACTCTTAGCCACATAAGCCCCACACAGATGCACACGCCCCACACGCTTGCCCACATGCCCCCACACGCTGGCACATGCCCCCACACGCATGCACATAGCCCCACACGCTGCCGAACCCACATGCCCCCACACGCTGAGCACACGCCCCACACCTTCCACACGCCCCCACACCCTTCCCACGCCCCACACCCCCCCCCCCATTCCATACGCCCCCCAAACCCTTCCATACGCCCCACACCTTCACACACCCCCACACACATACACATGCTTAGCACACGCCCCCACACACTAACACCCCCCCCCACACACACGCTGCACCCCCCCACACACATAGCTTAGCACACGCCCCCAAACACACGCTTGACACACGCCCCCACACACTACACCCCCTCCCACACACACACACGCTTGCACAGCCCCCACACACAAAACAAAAGAAAAAAGAAACTAAAAAGTAGCACATGCCCCACACTGTGCACATAAGCCCAACGCTGCACGCGCCCCCCCACACGCTGCCTCGCACCACACAAGTTGCTACAGGGTTTCACACGCCCACACAGGCACTTGCACACTCCTGCACACCACCCGACACATGCTTGCACACGCCCCCCCCCGGCTTGCACTCACCCCCCTCCCACACGCTTGCACACACCCCCCACACGCCTTGACACACGCCCCCCACACGACTTGCCACACGCCCCCACACGCTTGCACCCGCCCCCACACTGACTACGCCCCCCCTCCTCCCCCACCAGCCCCCACGCGCTTAGCACATGCCCCCACACGCTTTCACACGCCCCAAACCGTGCTCACACGAACCCCACACGCTTTCAACACGCCCCTCACGCGCTTTCACACGCCCCCACGCACTTTCACACGCCACACGCGCCTTCACACGCCCCCACGCGCTTGCCACACGCCCCACGCGCCTTGCCACACGACCCCACGCGCTTGCACACGCCCCCCCACGCGCTTAACGCACATTGCCCCACATGCTTTCACGCGCTTGCACACGCTCGGCACATGCCGCCCCACACACACACACACACACACACCCACACGCCACGCACACTCCACACGACTATGAACGACGCCCCCACGCGCCCTTGACACAAGTCACAACGCACCACACACGCTTGCACAAGCACCCTGCCACATCATGTACCGCCCGACACATTGTACACATGCCCCCTGCACACTTTCTACCACGCCCGCCACACCATTGTACACGACACGCGCACACATGTTACACGCCGCCCACACCATTGCCACACACGACGCCACACCATTCGCATACACACGCTTCGCACACACACACACACACAACACACGCCTTGCCCCACACAAACACACACACACGACTTTGCACACACACACACACACACACACACACACACACACACACACGCTGCCACATAACACACACTACGCTTAGCACATACAACACCAAAAAAACGCACACACACTGCACGCACACACACGCACGCCACACACGCACGCACACACGCACGCACGCACGCATGCCCACCCCCCCCCCTCCCCACTTGCCACACACGCATACCAGCACGCTCACACACACCGCACGACGCATCGCACATGGTGTGTGTATGTGTGCATCGTGTGTCGTCGTTGTGGAGTAGTGCTGTGTAGTGTCAGTGTGTGGTGTGTGTGTGTGAAGATGCCGCTAGGTGCCCCACACACACACTACAAAAGAAATATGACGGAAATCAAAAAGTAATTGGCAGTAGTCCAATTTTACCAGTATGTACAGTACTCTCCATTGTCTATGCGAATTTGCATCGCCGATATACTCAGCGGATGAAACAACTGAGAGAAGTTGATTATTCAGCGTTTATGGTAGGTAGATAGCTGCTGTATCAATACAACTTCTACTTATTTTCTCTACTTTTGTAGGTGTCTTTGGACAAACTCCAAGTTCGTAAACAAATCACCACGACAAGTAACATCTGCTAATGAAATATGAGGCAGAAATTACGTACTTCCCAAACACTGAAAATATTTTCTAAGTAGAAGAAAGCGTATGCTGATCTTAATTGTTTTATATAACAATTGCATAAAATATGCTAGCCTACACACATGCACACACACGCAATATATATACATATATACTCATCTGATATACATATTAATAGGTGACGCAGCGGTGTTAAGGTTAGAGCATCGGACTCAAAGACTGTCACGACGGCAATGAGCTCAGAGGGTTCGAAAGTCACGGCCGGCGCGTTGTTCCTGCGAGCAAGCGAACTTCACCTCGATTCGCCCCCTAACCCCCCCTAGCCCCCCCCCCACGCCATACCAAGCCACTGGAGTGGCAAGCCGGCCCAAGTCGTGCTGAGTCCCAAGCCCCGGATAAATAAGAGAGAATGCAGTACCTAAAGAAGGTGGTAGCTAACACCGCGCACTCTCCGCGAAAAGGAACTGCGGAGACCTACCAAGTCTACTCTCCAAGAGCCATCCCCAAATGAAAAAACATAAGTATCATGCTGCCTGACCACGGCGGTCTCAGACATGAACCTACCGCTTAAAAGAAGAAGATAACAATTAAAATGCACATATACACACATACAATATAAAACATACAAACAGCAGACATAATAACATATATATATATATATATATATATTAATATCATATAATGTCGTATAAAATATTATATGTAATATAATATAATGCTGTATATGAGAGTATATATAAATTTATATATGCTATATGTAGGCATAGGCCGCGCGGTGGCCGAGTGATTAGCAGCATATAAGATCAAGCACTGTCATTGACGCCAATTACTATGAGTTTGAGGGTTCGCGCACCGGCGGACACGTTGTCACCTTGGGCAATGGAACTATCACCTCGATTGCACCTGCCTAGCCACTAGACGGTAGCGTAGCCAGCCACAAGTCGGTCGGGGGGGGGTTTGTGCCGCCTCCCAGACCCGGGTAAATAGGGATAAATAGAGATAGGTGGACCTCACATAAAACACCAGGCGACGAAGGCTACGCGCAAACCACCGCCACCCTCTAAATTGCCAAGAAAAATCATAGACGAAGTCCATATCGCCAAATGCCGCGGTGACCGAGTAGTTAGAGCATTAGCGGCATTTTTTTTAAGTCTGAGACACGACGGCAATCTGAGTTCGAGGGTCTCGAGTCACCGGCCGATCGCGTTGTATCCTTGGTCAAGGAATTCACCTCGATTAGCTACATAGTCACGCGGTAGGCCAAGACAGCCCAAGTCAGTGCTGTGATCCCAAGGGCCCCCCGCCCCCAGGAATAAATAGAATGATATACCTAAAAAAGGTAACACCGCACTCTCGGGGCCCCAGAAACTGGCGGACCCAACCACGTAACATCACTCCAAGAAGCCATAACAACATTATAACTACAATACTCAAGCTATCATGCTGTGACCATGATACTTAAATATATGCATGATCATAGTATACATAGTATATTTCTTTTTCTTTAACGCGCCCTAGCCGTACATGTACTGAGCCGACCGGTTGTCACAGCATGATAATGAATTGTATGTTTTCATGTTGCTGATGATCTTGACTTCTGAAACGATCCCCGGCACGAGGGTGAGTACGTCGAGTAAGTGCGTCCCCAGTTCCTGTCCACAGCAAGATTATCACGTATAATGTACTATAATATATATATATATATTGCGTATTAACTATATACTATAATATTACTATATATATATATATAACTTTATATATAACAGAACTATATAATATATAATATATATATATATATATGTATTCCTTTTATCGGCTAGCGTCATGTCTGAGCCGCCCGTTGTTCACAGCATACTTAATTGTAGTTTCATGTTGTTTATTAATGCCCTCTATTGGAGTTAATGAGTGGATAGGGTCACCAGTTCCTTTCCACAGGAGAGCGGCCGACGTAGACTTACCTTTTTTTTTCTCTTGTTTTTTTTTTTTTTTTTTTTTCTAAGGTAATCATTCTCTCTATTTTATCCAGGCCCTTAAGGACCAGCACCCGACTTAGGCTGAGCTTCGGCCACAGATGGCGAGGTAGGCATTCAAGGCTGAAGTTCCTTGCCCCCCTCAAGGGAACAACGCGCGGCCGCGTGCTTTTAACTCGAACTTAGAACTCAGATTGCCGTCGTAGACAGTCCGACGCTAATAACCATTCGGCCACCGGGACCTTGACGCCATCATGTCTTCATGATTGTATTTTTAGCGACCAATTTAGAGCGGTGGTTTGCCACTTGCCTCCGCCTGGTGTTTTTTTTTTTATCGAGTCACCTCCTCTATTTACACAGCACTGACTTGGCTGTATATATGTCATTATGCATCATATATACACTATAATAGTAACTAATATATATAGCTTATACTCTATATTAGGTAAATGATATATAGTATATATATGCCATAGTACATAATATAACAGCCCAATGTCAGTGCCTCGGGATAAATCGAGATGCGTGACTCCGAGCAAAAAAACACCAGGCGCGAAGACCGCCAATGCAAACCACGGCCTCTAAATTGCAAAAAAAATCATGCGGAAATCAAAAAATAAAAATAAACCCCTAATGGATCGTCAGTCACGGCCGCGGTAGGTCCGAAATGGTCTAGAGCGTCGGACTGTCACGACCAGGCAATCTGAGTTCAAAGGTTCGAGCGTCACGGCGCGCGCGCGTCGCTTCCCTCTGCACGCAAGGAACTTCACCTGAAGCCCCCTACCTCATTAGCACTGGTCTGGCCAAGCCAGCCTAAGTCACTGCTTCGTCCGAAGCCGGATAAATAGAAGAGATATGATTACCTAAAAAAAAACACAAATCCCCCCCCCAACAGACGGTCCCACCGGCACTACTCCGTGGAAAGAAACTGGGGACCCCTCCCCCCCCCCCCCCCCCCCCCCCCCCCCGCATACCAGCGTACTAAATCCAAGAGCCAATAACAACATGAAAACTACAATTAAGCTATGTGCTGCACAGCGGGTCAGACATGAACCTACGACTAAAAGAATACATATTAACCATATATATTATCTACTATATATACGTATTATATGCCTATATATAAATATATATTAATAATACCTATATTATATATATACACGTATATTATATACATATACATAGCTATATACTCATAATATAATTAATAATATATATCTTCTGTGAGAAAGCCCGACAACTGGGTGACCCTACCACGTATCACTCCAGAGCATCATCACAACATGAAAACTACAATTAAGTATCATGCTGTGACAACCGCGGCTCAGACATGAACCTACCGTTAAAAGAAAAAGAAATATATATGTATATATACATGCATATATTAAGTATCATGGTCACAGCATGATACTTAATTGTAGTTTTAATGTTGTGATGCTCTTGGAGTGAGTACGTGGTTGGGTCCCCAGTTTCTTTCCACGGAGAGTGTCGGTGTTACCTTTTTTAGGTAATCATTCTATTTTATCCGGGCTTGGGACCAGCACTGACTTGGGCTGTCTTGGCCACCCAGTGACTAGGTAGGCAATCGAGGTGAAGTTCCTTGACCAAGGGAACAACGCGCCGGCCGGTGACTCGAACCCTCGAACTCAGATTGCCGTCGTGCCAGACTTTAGCCCAATGCTCTAACTACTCGGCCACCGCGGCATTGGCGATCATGGACTTCCATGATTTTCTTGGCAATTTAGAGCGGTGGTTTGCCGTAGCCTTCCGCCTGGTGTTTTTATTGAGTCACCATCTCTATTTACCCTATTTACCCGGGTCTGGGACCGGCACCGACTTGGGCTGGCTTACCTACCCAGTGGCTAGGCAGGCAATCGAGGTGAAGTTCCTTGCCCAAGGGAACAACGTGCCGGCCGGTGACTCGAACCCTCAAACTCACATTGCCGTCATGACAGTCTTGAGTCTAATGCTCTAATCACTCGGCCACCGCGGCCTATGCATACATATACATATATAAATTTATATATATACTCATATACACATTATATATATACATATATATTTATACACATTATATATATATATATATATATATATATATATATATGTCTGTGTTTGTATGTTTATATATGTATGTGTATATGTACATTAATATGTATCTTCTTCTTTTAACGGTAGGTTCATGTCTGAGCCGCCGTGGTCACAGCATGATACTTAGTTTTTTCATTTTGTGATGCTCTTGGAGAGAGTACGTGGTAGGGTCCCCAGTTCCTTTTCACGGAGAGTGCCGGTGTTACCTCTTTAGGTAATCATTCTCTCTATTTATCCGGGCTTGGGACCAGCACTGACTTGGGCCGGCTTGGCCACCCAGTGGCTTGGTAGGCAATCGAGGTGAAGTTCCTTGCCCAAGGGAAACAACGCGCCGGCCGGTGACTCGAACCCTCGAACTCAGATTGCCGTCGTGACAGTCTTGAGTCCGATGCTCTAACCATTCAACCACCGCGGCCCCATTAATATGTATACAGATGCGTATATATGTATATATATGCGTGTGTGTGCATGTGTGTACACATATTTATCAATTGTTATATAAAACAATTAGATCACATACCTTTCTCTACTAAAAATATTTTCAGTGTTTGGAGAAGTACGTAGATTTCTCTCATATTTCATTACAAGATGTTGACTTGCGTGGTATTTGTTACGAAACTTGGAGTTTGCCAAAAGAAACCTACAAAAGTAGAGAAAATAAAGGAAAGTTGTAATTGAACACACACCTACACATAAACCTGAATAATCAACTTCTCTCAGTTGGTTTCATCAGCTGAGATATCCATGCAAATATCCATAGACAATGGAAAGTACTGTACATAATGGAAAATTGGGAACTACTGCCATTACTTTTAATGATTTCCCATTTTCTTTTGTAGATGTGTGTGCACGCACACATCTTCACACACACACACACACACACACACACACACACACACACACACACACACACACACACACACACACATGTGCATGCGCGTGCGGTGTGTGTGAGCGTGCGGGTGCGTGTGTGCAAGTGGGGAGGGGGGGGGGGTGCATGCGTGCGTGCGTGCGTGTGTGCGTGCGTGTGTGCGTGCGTGTGTGTGCGTGCATGTGTGTGCGTGTGTTTGTGTGTGTATGTGCAAGCGTGAGTGTGTGTATGTGCAAGCGTGTGTGTGTGTGTGTGTGTGTGTGTGTGTGTGTGCAAGCGTGTGTGTGTGTGTGTGTGCAAGCGTGTGTGTGTGTGTGTGTGTGTGTGCAAGCGTGTGTATGCAATGGTGTGCGGGCGTGTGTGCAAAGGTGTGCGGGCGTGTACAATGGTGTGCGGGCGTGTACAATGGTGTGCGGGCTTGTGCAAGCGTGTGTGGGCGTTTGTGGACGTGTGCAAGCGCGTGGGGGCGCGTGCAAGCGTGTGGAGTGTGCGTGCGTGTGTGTGTGTGTGTGTGTGTGTGTGTGGGGCGGCATGTGCAAGCGTGTGCAAGCGCGTGAAAGCATGTGGGGGCGTGTGCAAGCGCGTGGGGGCGTGTGAAAGCGTGTGGGGGCATGTGCAAGCGCGTGGGGGCGTGTGCAAGCGTGTGGGGGCGTGTGCAAGCGTGTGGGGGCGTGTGCAAGCGTGTGGGGGCGTGTGTGTGTGTGGGAGGGGGGTGTAAGTGTGTGGGGGCGTGTGCAAGCGTGTGTGTGGGGGCGTGTGCAAGCATGTGTGTGGGGGGGTGCAAGCGTGTGTGTGGGGGGGGGGGTGTAAGTGTGTGGGGGCGTGTGCAAGCATGTGCAAGCGTGTGGGGGCATGTGCCAGCGTGTGGGGGCATGTGCCAGCGTGTGGGGGCATGTGCAAGCGTGTGGGGGCGTGTGCAAGCGTGTGGGGGCGTGTGCAAGCGTGTGGGGGCGTGTGCAAGCGTGTGGGGGCGTGTGCAAGCGTGTGGGGGCGTGTGCAAGCGTGTGGGGGCGTGTGCAAGCGTGTGGGGGCGTGTGCAAACGTGTGGGGGCGTGTGCAAGCGTGTGGGGGCGTGTGCAAGCGTGTGGGGGCGTGTGCAAGTTTGTGGGGGCGTGTGCAAGAATTGCGCGGGCGCGTGGGGGCATGTGGGGGCGGTGTAGGGGTGTGTGTGTGGGGGGGGGGCGTGTAGGGGTGTGTGTGCAAGCGTGTGAAAGCCTGTTGGTGTGTGTGTGTGTGCTTTGGTGTGTGTGTACGCTTTGTGTGTGCGTGCGCTTTGTGTGTGTATGTGTGCTTGTGCGTGTGTATGTGTGCTTGTGTGTGTGTGCTCTTGCTTGTGTGTGTGTGCTTGTGTGTGTGTACTTTTGTGTGTGTGCATGGTGTGGTTTGGTGTGATGTGTGTATTTGTGTGTGCATGCGTGCTTGTGTGTGAGCGCTTGTGTGTGTGAGCGCTTGTGTGTCTGTGTGCGGGCTTCTGTGTGTGTGTGCTTTTGTGTGTGTGCGGTTTGTGTGTGCGTGTGTGTATGTGCTTTTGTGTGTGTGCTTTTGTGTGTGCGTGTGTGTATCTGCTTGTGTGTGTGTGCATGTGTGCTTTTATGTGTGTAATTTTTTTGTGTGTATGTGCTTGTGTGTGTGCTTTTGTGTGTGCGTGTGTGCTTTTGAGTGCGTGTGTGCTTTTTGTGTGCGTGTGTGTGCTTTGTGTGCGTGTGTGCTTTGTGTGTGTGTGTGTGTGCTTTGGTGTGTGTGTGCTTTTGTGTGTGTGCTTTGGTGTGTGTGTGCTTTTGTGTGTGTGTGCTTTTGTGTGTACGTGCTTTTGTGTGTATGTGCTTTTGTGTGTTTGTGTGCTTTTGTGTGCGCGCTTGTGTGTGTGCGTGCGGTGTGCACGCGTGTGTGTGTGCACATGTGTATGTGCGTCTGCGATGTGTGTACACGCGTGTGTGTGTGCACATGTGTATGTGCGTCTGCGATGTGTGTGTACACGTCTGTGTGTGTAAGCTTGTGTGTGTGTGTGCATGCGTGTGTGCGCATGAGTGCGAGTGTGTGTGTGCATGCGTGTGTGTGCGCGCATGAGTGCGAGTGTGTGTGTACGTGTGCATGCATGCATGCGTGTGTGTGTGCATGCATGCATGCGTGTGTGTGTGTGCGTGTGTGATGTGTGTTTATTTGTGTGTATTGTGTAAGTGTGCGCTCTTCTGTGTGTACCCGCTTTTGTGTGTGTTTGTGCGTGCTTGTGTGTGTGTGCTTGTGCTTGTGTGCGCTTGTGTGTGTGCTTGTGCTTTTTTTGTGTGTCCTTGTGTGTGTGCTTGTGTTCGCGCGCTTGTATGTGTGCTTGTGTGTGCGCGCGCTTGTGTGTACACGTGTGTGTGTGTGTGTGTGTGTACACGTGTGTGTGTGTGTGTGTACACGTGTGTGTGTGCATGTGTGTGCATTTAAGCGTGTGTGTAAGCTTGTGTGTGTGTGTGTAAGCTTGTATGTGTGTGTGTAAGCTTGAGTGTGTTTGCGTAAGCTTATGTGTGTGTCAGCGTGTGTGTGGGCATACGTGTGAGTGATTGTGTGCATGTGTACATGTATGCATGCATGCGTGTGTGTGTGCGTACGTTTGTGTGCGCGCGCGCTTGTGTGTGTGTGTGTGTGTGTGTGTGTGTGTGTGTGTGTATGTGTGTGTGTGTGTGTGCACATGTGTGTGCATGCACGATGTGTGTGCATGTGTGTGTGTGTACACATGTGTGTGTGTA
Organism: Penaeus monodon; assembly: GCF_015228065.2. Classification (NCBI taxonomy): domain Eukaryota; kingdom Metazoa; phylum Arthropoda; class Malacostraca; order Decapoda; family Penaeidae; genus Penaeus; species Penaeus monodon. The sequence goes on along the minus strand of NW_023662148.1, from coordinate 4,732 downwards.
AACTTGTGTGTGTGTGTAAGCTTGTGTGCGTGTGTAAGCTTATGTGCGTTTGCATAAGCTTCTGTGTGTGTGTATGCTTGTGTGTGTGTGTATGTGTGTGCTTGTGTGTCTGTGTGTGTGTGTGCTTGTGTGTGTGTATGTGCTTTTGTGTGCGTGTGTGCTTTGCGTGTGTGTTCTTTGCGTGTATGTGTGTTCTTTGCGTGTATGTGTGTCCTTTGCGTGTGTGTGTGCTTTGCGTGTGTGTGTGCTTTGCGTGTGTGTGTGCTTTGCGTGTGTGTGTGCGTGTGGGGGCGTGTGCAAGCGTGTGGGGGTGTGTGCAAGCGTGTGGGGGCGTGTTCAAGCGTGTGGGAGCGTGTGTAAGCGTGTGGGAGCGTGTGTAAGCGTGTGGGGGCGTGTGTAAGCGTGTGGGGGCGTGTGCAAGCGTGTGCAAGCGTGTGGGGGCGTGTGCAAGCGTGTGGGGGCATGTGCAAGCGTGTGGGGGCGTGTGCAAGAATTGCGCGGGCGCGTGGGGGCATGTGGGGGCGGTGTAGGGGTGTGTGTGTGGGAGGGGGGGGGGGCGTGTAGGGGTGTGTGTGCAAGCGTGTGAAAAGTGTGCAGGAGTGTGCAAGCCTGTGCGGGCGTGTGAAAGCCTGTTGGTGTGTGTGTGTGCTTTGGTGTGTGTGTACGCTTTGTGTGTGTGCGTGCGCTTTGTGTGTGTATGTGTGCTTGTGCGTGTGTATGTGTGCTTGTGTGTGTGTGCTTTTGCTTGTGTGTGTGTGCTTGTGTGTGTGCATGGTGTGGTTTGGTGTGATGTGTGTATTTGTGTGTGCATGCGTGCTTGTGTGTGAGCGCTTGTGTGTGTGAGCGCTTGTGTGTCTGTGTGCGGGCTTCTGTGTGTGTGTGCTTTTGTGTGTGTGCGGTTTGTGTGTGCGTGTGTGTATGTGCTTTTGTGTGTGTGCTTTTGTGTGTGTGTGTGTGCTTTTGTGTGTGTGCTTTTGTGTGTGTATGTGTGTTTTTGTGTGTGTATGTGTGCTTTTGTGTGTATGTGTGCTTTTGTGTGTGTTCTTTTGTGTGTGCGTGTGTGCTTTCTGTGTGCGTGTGTGTGCTTTCTGTGTGCGTTTGTGTGCGTGTGTGTGCTTTGTGTGTGTGGGGGTGCTTTTGTGTGTGCGTGCTTTTGTGTGTGTGTGCGTGCTTTTGTGTGTGTGTGTGCGTGCTTTGGTATGTGTGTGCGTTTGTGTGTGTGTGCTTTTGTGTGTGTGCTTTTGTGTGTATGTGCTTTTGTGTGTTTGTGTGCTTTTGTGTGCGCGCTTGTGTGTGTGTGTGCGGTGTGCTCATGTGTATGTGCGTCTGCGATGTATGTGTATGTGCGTCTGCAATGTGTGTGTACACGTCTGTGTGTGTAAGCTTGTGTGTGTGTGTGCATGCGTGTGTGTGCGCATGAGTGCGAGTGTGTGTGTGCATGCGTGTGTGTGCGCGCATGACTGCGAGTGTGTGCGTACGTGTGCATGCATGCATGCGTGTGTGTGTGCATGCATGCATGCGTGTGTGTGTGCGTGTGTGATGTGTGTTTATTTGTGTGTATTGTGTAAGTGTGCGCTCTTGTGTGTGTACCCGCTTTTGTGTTTTTTTGTGTGTCCTTGTGTGTGTGCTTGTGTGTGCGCGCGCTTGTGTGTGTACACGTGTGCGCGCGCGCTTGTGTGTGTGTGTGTACACGTGTGTGTGTGCACGTGTGTGCATTTAAGCGTGTGTGTAAGCTTGTGTGTGTGTGTGTAAGCTTGTATGTGTGTGTGTAAGCTTGTGTGTGTGTGTGTAAGCTTGTGTGTGTGTGTGTAAGCTTGTATGTGTGTGTGTAAGCTTGAGTGTGTTTGCGTAAGCTTATGTGTGTGTCAGCGTGTGTGTGGGCATGCGTGTGAGTGATTGTGTGCATGTGTACATGTATGCATGCATGCGTGTGTGTGTGTGCGCGTGTGTGCCTGTGTGCTTGTATGTATGTCCATGGTGGGGTTTGGTGTGTTGTGTTTATTTGTGTGTGCTTGTGTGTGTGTGCTTGTGGTGTGTGTCTGCTTGTGTGTGTGCGCGCTTGTGGGTGTGTGTGCACTTGTGTGTGTGTAAGTTTGTGTGTGTGTGTGTAAACCTGTATGTGTATGTGTCAGCTTGTGTGTGTGTGTAAGCCTGTATGTGTGTGCCAGCTTGTGTGTGTGTGTGTATGTGTGTGCGTACGTTTGTGTATGTGTGTGCGTACGTTTGTGTGCGCGCGCGCTTGTGTGTGTGTGTGTGTGTGTGTATGTGTGTGTGTGCACATGTGTGTGCATGCGCGATGTGTGTGCATGTGTGTGTGTACACATGTGTGTGTGTAAACTTGTGTGTGTGTGTAAGCTTGTGTGTGTGTGTGTGCTTGTGTGTGTGTGTGTGTTTGTGTGTGTGTGTGCTTCTGTGTGTGTGTATGCTTATGTGTGTGTGTATGTGTGTGCTTGTGTGTGTGTGTATGTGTGTGTATGTATGTGCTTGTGTGTGTGCTTGTGTGTCTGTGTGTGTGTGCTTGTGTGTGTGTATGTGCTTTTGTGTGTCTGCTTTTGTGTGCGTGTGTTCTTTGCGTGTATGTGTGTCCTTTGCGTGTGTGTGTGCTTTGCGTGTGTGTGTGCTTTGCGTGTGTGTGTGCTTTGCGTGTGTGCAAGCGTGTGGGGGCGTGTGCAAGCGTGTGAGGGCGTGTGTAAGCGTGTGGGGGCGTGTGCAAGCGTGTGGGGGCGTGTGCAAGTTTGTGGGGGCATGTGTAAGAATTGCGCGGGCGCGTGGGGGCATGTGGGGGCGGTGTAGGGGTGTGTGTGTGGGGGGGGGGGGCGTGTAGGGGTGTGTGTGCAAGCGTGTGAAAAGTGTGCAGGAGTGTGCAAGCCTGTGCGGGCGTGTGAAAGCCTGTTGGTGTGTGTGTGTGTGTGCTTTGGTGTGTGTGTACTCTTTGTGTGTGTGCGTGCGCTTTGTGTGTGTATGTGTGCTTTTGTGTGTGTACATGCGTGTGAGTGTGTGTACATGTGCATGCATGCATGCATGCGTGTGTGCGTGTGTGCGGTTGTGTGTGCCTGTATGCATGTGTGTGTGCCTGTGTGCTTTTGTGTGTGCATGTGTGTGTGTGCTTTTTGTGTGTGTATGTGTGCTTTTGTGTATATGTGTGCTTTTGTGTGTGTGTGTACTTTTGTGTGTATGTATGCTTTTGTGTGTGTGTGTGTGCTTGTGTGTGTGCTTGTGTGTGTGTATGTGTGCTTTTACGTGTGTGTAATTTTTGTGTGTATGTGCTTGTGTGTGTGCTTTTGTGTGTGCGTGCTTTTGAGTGTTGGTGTGCTTTTGTGTGTGTGTGCTTGTGTGTGCATGTGCTTGCTTGAGCGCTTGTGTGTGCGTGTGCTTGTTTGAGCGCTTGTGTGCGCGCGCGCTTGTGTATGTGCTTTTGTATGTGTATGTGCTTTTGTATGTGTATGTGCTTTTGTGTGTACGTGCTTTTGTGTGCGCGCTTGTGTGTGCGTGCGGTGTGCACATGTGTATGTGCGTCTGCGATGTGTGTGTACACGTCTGTGTGTGTAAGCTTGTGTGTGTGTGTGCATGCGTGTGTGTGCGCATGAGTGCGAGTGTGTGTGTGCATGCGTGTGCATGCATGCATGCTGTGTGTGTGTTTATTTGTGTGTATTGTGTAAGTGTGCGCTCTTGTGTGTTTGTGCGTGCTTGTGTATGTGTGCTTGTGCGCGCTTGTGTGTGTGCTTGTGCTTTTTTTGTGTGTCCTTGTGTGTGCGCTTGTGTTCGCGCGCTTGTATGTGTGCTTGTGTGTGCGCGCGCTTGTGTGTGTACACGTGTGCGCGCGCACTTGTGTGTGTGTGTGTGTGTACACGTGTGTGTGTGCACGTGTGTGCATTTAAGCGTGTGTGTAAGCTTGTGTGTGTGTGTGTAAGCTTGTATGTGTGTGTAAGCTTGAGTGTGTTTGCGTAAGCTTATGTGTGTGTCAGCGTGTGTGTGTCAGCGTGTGTGTGGGCATGCGTGTGAGTGATTGTGTGCATGTGTACATGTATGCATGCATGCGTGTGTGTGTGTGCGCGTGTGTGCCTGTGTGCTTGTATGTATGTCCATGGTGGGGTTTGGTGTGTTGTGTTTATTTGTGTGTGCTTGTGTGTGTGTGCTTGTGGTGTGTGTCTGCTTGTGTGTGTGCGCGCTTGTGGGTGTGTGTGCACTTGTGTGTGTGTAAGTTTGTGTGTGTGTGTGTAAACCTGTATGTGTATGTGTAAGCTTGTGTATGTGTGTCAGCTTGTGTGTGTGTGTGTGTATGTGTGTGTGTGTGTGCACATGTGTGTGCATGCGCGATGTGTGTGCATGTGTGTGTGTACACATGTGTGTGTGTAAGCTTGTGTGTGTGTGTAAGCTTATGTGCGTTTGCATAAGCTTATGTGTGTGTGTCAGCTTGTATGCGTGTCAGTGTGTGTGTGCTTGTGTGTGTATGTTGTGCTTTGCGTGTTTGTGTTTTTGGTGTTGTGGTTCTTTGCGTGTGTGTGTGCTTTACGTGTGTGTGTGCTTTGCGTGTGTGTGTGCTTTGCATGTGTGTGCTTTTGTGTGTATATGTGTGCTTTTGTGTGTGTGTATGTGTGTGTGTGTGTGTGCTTTTGTGCGTGTGTGTGCTTTTGTGTATATGTACATCTATGTGTGTGTGTGCTTTTGTGTAATTTTTTTTTTGCGTGTGTATGTGCTTTTGTGTCTGTGTCTAAATTTTTATGTGTTTATG
>NW_023662147.1:10000-16539 GCF_015228065.2 Penaeus monodon | reverse complement strand
TTCGAAGGGTTATGGGGCTGAGAGTTTACCAGGGTTTGAGTAGAGTTGTTTGCGAATAAATCCCAAAACAGAAAGAAAAATTTTAATTTATGAAGGGTACGATACCATTGCGATTGCAAGCCCTCCCTGCCATTTAGGACTATGTGTCCCTTTATCTCTTTTTTTAAAATTTGTGGAATTGTAAAAGGAGTTTACTATATTCTCCAGTCTGTATTTCCGTAAGTTTTTAAGCCTTCCAAATTCAAAAACTGAATACTTTGATGTAATGAAAGAGAAAAAAGGTTTGGCAGGAGACCAAACAATAACAAGATTTTTAGATTTTTTACAAGAAGTTTCATCCAGACAGATTCCTTTAAAATCAAGGTAAGCAACAGAAGGAAAAGGCAAAATAATTTATAATTGAAAGTATTTTTTTATAAGCAAATGCACAAAAAACCATTCGTAATTACCACATTTTTTGACCTCCATCACATTTATTCACACCCTCTGCATTATGATATCATAATATTTTAATCCTTGTCTCTCATTCTGTAGCGTCAGTATTCTTTTGAAAATATTTTATTTTGACATTTTTTGAATGTTAAAAAAGTACCTGTTAGTTTCACTACTCGTAATTTCATGCACCCTTCCAGCTTTACAACTGGCAAAGGCCAACAAACCAATTTTTAATTTTTTTATGATAAATATTGTCTTTGTTTGAGGGTAAGGTGTTTAGTTTCGATATCTTGTCGAGTATTTTATATTTAAAAGAAAAGAAATGTTTCAAGTGAATATTTTATCGGGACTGATGGCAAAAAATAAAATGTCAAAAAGGCGACGACAGATTTTCTGTTGGTGTGAAATAACCTCAGGGTTTGTTTTTGGTACTTTTTTCTTTTTTTCCAAGAGTATATTTTTGTCCCCTTTTTAAAAAAAGTGGGGGAAAGGTAATGATGCTTAATTCTTTTTTAATGTAAAAAAAATTTGCGGGCAGTTTCTGAATAAACAAAGAGTGCGAAATATGTGCTTCTTTCTGTAGGACTTTTGCTTTAAAAGGGGATTTTTAGCCTGTAATAACCCCATTTTTCCATAGTTTTCATCCCCTTACAAAGATAGTGTTAATACATGTCAGTTAAATTATAAGTTAGAAAAATAAAATGAATATAAAAAAGGGGATCAAAAAATATAATATATATATATAATAAATATATATATATATATAATATATTATAATATATATATAATATATGTATATGTTTTTTTATATATATATATTATATATAAATATATTATTATATAAACATACGCAATTAATATACATGTTTTAACATAAATAATAATTTTTGTATAATATTTATATACACATAATTATATATATTATATATATATATAATAAAATAGATATAATATATATTATATATATATATAATTATATATATAATATGTTATATATTATAATAATATATAATATATATAATAATAATATATATATTAATATAATATATATATATATATATATTATAATATATAATATATATAATTAGTTTTAAATTGGGGTGTGTGTGTGTGTGGGGTGTGTGTGTGGTGTGTGTGTGTGGTTTGTGTGTTGTGGTGTGTGTGTGTGGTGTTTTGGTGTGTGTGTATGGTGTATGTGTGTATGGTGTATGTATGTAGTATATTATGTATAGTATGTATATGTATGTATATGTATGTAATGTGTATGATTGTATATGTATATGTAAGTATATGATAGTATAGTATAGGTAATGTATATTATATGTATATATAATATATATAATATATATATAATATTACAATACTATACATATACATAATTACCATATATATATATAATATAATATATATATTTTAAATATATTATATATATATTTTATATTGTAATATATTTCATATATACACATATGTGTGTGGGTGTGTGTGTGTGTGTGCACATATATATGGTAATATATATAAAATATTAATATATATATATATATAATATATATATATATATTATAATATTAATAATAATATATATATATTATATAAATTATACATAATAACACGTAAAATATTAGAGATAAAGGCATTATATAAACTTTAATTGTTTGTTTGGTGGCTCAGTGACTAAAGCACTAGAGTGCTAATTTAAGTATGGAATTTTGAGGCTCCCCGATGCCACAAGGAATAAAAAACATGGAAAGGTAGGGCCCTATAGAATTGCGGGTCTGGCTATATGTTTTTTTCCTTTTTTTTTTTTTTTTTTTTTTTTTTCAAAAAAATTTTAAAATGAGTTAACTTTATCCACTTTAAGAGAGAATGTGTACCCATGCGTGTTAGGTACGTGGAATTAGGCAGCCTCTTTGATACTTTTGATGGCTGATTTTGGGGCCCTTTAACATTAAATGTGCAAGTAGAGATAATTCAAAATTTTGGAAAAATTTAGAAGTAAAGGTTTTAAAAAACCTTCTTCTAGAAAGACGGAGAATTTTTGGGGTTTTGTTGTACAAAAGGTTCAAAATTTTAACCTTTGGGTCCGGGTCCCTCATTGGCCTAAAACCCAAGCATTAGGATTACTTGAGTGTGACTTTCTGGGGCTTTGGGCTTGTAATAAACACACTTTGCAGCGTCAAGACTCCTTGCCTCCCCTTGCAATGCAATTATTATTATTATTTTTATTTTTATATTATTTTATTATTTAAATATATATATATATATTTTTTAGTTTTTGTTTTTTTGTTTTTTTACAAACATTTTTGCCATTGAGGGACTTTTTTTCCTTTGCAAAATTTTTCCTCTTTCTAAAGCAATAAATCGCAAAAAACAAAAATAACATTCTGTTATTTGGTAATTTTTTTTCCATTTCTTTTAAACACCATGTGCCCCTGGGCACAGTGAGCGGAATAGGATCTTTAGATGGAAGCAGGTCCTTCCCAGAGCCGGGACTTTTCCGTTTTGGCACAGATAGTAATTCCACGCTTGTTTAACGATGGAAAATAATGCTGAGCCCCCTTCCGAATGTCAGAGAATACCCCCCCCCCCTCCTTTCCCCAGACATCAGCCAAATTTTTTTGACAGCTATCCTCACCCCGGCCCCCAGCCTTTTTTTTTTTTTTTTTTTTTTTTTTATATATGAATCATGTACCCAGATTCAAAAAATCAATAAGGACTTTTCCGTGATTTAGTTTCTTATTTCATACGTACTATTTTGAAGATATAAATACAAATCAAATTTTATAGACTATAGTCAGTCTGAAACCCTTATGAGTCAACCTTATGGAAGAAACTTGTTTTTCCGTCTCACAGAGTAAGGGTTTTTCCTTTTCACGGATGGTCTTAGCATATGAATAAATAAAAGAGGATAATTGATTTTTATTCAAAATTTTTCCCAAATTAGAAGAGATTATTTTTTGAGTTTATGGTATTTTGAAAAAGAAAGTTAGAAAATTTTGTTTAGGTAAAAAAATATATATTAAAAGGTAAACAGATTTGGAAATTGAAAAATTTGGGATTTATGACAGTTTTTTATTATAAAAATTTGCAAGTTTTGGGGAACTTTTTTGTTTTTGAAAAAATTAAAAGCAATGAAAAAATTGCACTATTTTTTCATACTGTGAAAAAACAGTGTGTATAAAATTTTTTTTTCTCTTGCCCATCAGAGTTACCCACCATAATGTATGAGGGCAGGATTAAGGCTTTTGCTAGGTGCAAAAGCATGAGGTACTTTGTTTGGTTAATACATTTATTACAATGCACTTTTCATAATTAAAACCATTTTATTTTCAAAATTTTGACAGCTATGCCAAAGAAAAGTGTCCTAGAATTGACAGATTTATCACTACATTAGGTTACCTTTTTTAATTTTTGTCCAAAACTGAATTTTACCAAACATTTTTTCAGCTAATCAGAATAATTATGGCAAGCGTAGTGTGAAAAATACAACTTTTAATATGAAGATCTGTATTTGTTTTTGATGGACAGTATTAGAGCTTGGGGAAGAGGGTGAAATTCCCAGCAAGTGAGTTCCTCTCCACTTCTCTCATCCCATTTTAAACAGCCATGTATTTTAAAAAAAATAATGTCACCTTTAATTCCAATATTAAATCTTTTTTCAAAACCTTCAATTAAATCAGTTATTTTTACATATTAAAATTTGACATATGGGTAAAGATATTCTTTTTTGGAGACAATTTTTGAAAGGAAAAAAAAACAATATTAATCTCAAAAATTGTGTCACACAGATACTAAAATTGATTGCAATTTACAGTAAATATGATTTTGGTGACTTTCCCTTATACCTCCAGATGCCCTGATCATTGCTGCATGTGCAGGATTTTTGCTGCCTTTTATCATAAATAGAACAGCTAAAGAACAAAAAAAATACAGGAGATCAAACATTTTTTCACAATTTTGTATTTAAAGCCTAAAGAAAACTTAGCAATTGGGTGGTTTTTGCCCCCCCCCCCCCCCCTTTGTTTATTTACTTTTGTCATATCTTAAATTATCTTCCTTTAACAGATTTTGCGTCTCCTTTTTTAAGATTTTTCCACAGTTTTTAAAAAAAGTATTTCCATCAGATTTACATTTTTTATACAAACGAAGCTGGAAGATGAATTTGTTTAAGGTTGAGTAAACATACAACATAGCAAAATGTATTAATATGATTTTTTGATATGACCTAACACAAATAAATTTAGGGGAAAAAAATTTTTACTTTATTGTGGCATGGGATGTAAATTATTTGTCTTAGCACTAGAAATATTTTACTCAGACCTAAAATACAGGTATCCTGTTTTTTTCTTTTCATAAAATTGACATACCATAGAGATATTTTTTTTTTACTGTAATTCATAGGTGGCGGAGCGAGTCTAGACTGATGGGGGGAATGTGAAAATTTAGAGATTTCAATATTTTTTAAAAAAAAGAAATATGATAACCGTCAAATGGTGAGGGGGCTTTGCTTTGGGGGAGGGGGAATTCGGATTCCCTGGTATAGGTGGCGAAGCGAGTCTTTGCCTTGGGGGGGGGGAGATTCAAAAATCAAAATTTTAAGAATTTTAAAAAAATAGAAAAACAGACATTTGCTCAAAAAAATTTATTCAGTAATTTCCCCAAAAAAAAATTTTATTTATGTCCTTTACAGTTTAAGTTCCCTTCACAATATTTAATAGAAAAATTTTTTCAAAATTATTCTGGAGTCCTTTACAAATGTAGACTGCGAAAGTAAAATTCCGGGGTTTTTTATTTTTTTAGAAACCCAAACATTATTTAAAAAAGCAAATGCGAAATATGTCCCGAATTTGATTTAAAATGTAAAAAAAAAATTCAACCAGCTTGTTTACGACGCAAAGCCTTGCAATAGTTGTAATTTTCACAGTGGGAGCTAGAAAAGGCCGTTCAGCGTTGGGGTTTTGATATTGGACTGTTAAAAACATTTTTAGCAGTTTCGGACTTCGGTAAACATTGCAACTGGTTTTTTTATGGGGGGGTGGGGGGGGGCGATTTGCTTTAAAAAATTTTTACATGTCCTTTCAAAACTCTGCTAGCGGCGTCATGAGCCCAGGAAAGTCTGTCCTTATATTCATACTCCCCTATACCTTTTCAATATTTTTTTAAATCAAGTTTTGGTAAAAGAGATTGTATAATTTAGTTATTTTTTTAGTTTTTGTGAACAAAAAAAACCCAAAAGAAAAACACAATTTTTCAGCAATTTCTGGGGGGGGGGAGATATGCTCCGCCCCTCCAGTTTTCATTTTGGGGGGGGGCCCCCCCTTCTGCCCCCCCCCTTCGCCGCCAGGTATATCATTGATAAGTATACAGCAGTCTTTTTTCTTTTTCAGAGAGAAAGCAGTATGCAGCTGACATTCCCCACAAATTAACAAAACAATCGATGTTTGTTGCATCCAGTTGAAATTGCTTTTTTATTTGCTTGAATTGTGGGAAACCTTTGCATGAAGGGGCAGGTAAATATACTTGCATCAGAATACACTTTTGTAAATAGTGATTTTTGGTTTTGGTTTTTTTTTTTGCAATGGGTGGCTAGTTCCAAGGCTTCACATTTGGGTTTTCTCCCCTTTGAAAAAAAGAATTAGCAGGGTATTTTTTTTTTTCTCTTTTTTAATTTTTAAATTTTTTCCATAGTATTTTACTTTTATAAAATTCTTTTATACTTTCATCTAAATTTCACAAAAGGGCTGTCAAATTATTTAAAGATAAAACAGTAAAAAGAAAAAAAATCCAAATAATTGTGGATTTTTTGTTGTTTTCAAAATTTAAAAGATTTTAAAAATCCCTCCCAAAAAAAGATTGCTGGAATTAACACCCCGGGGAAAAATTGTTTTTGCAAGATTCGGCATAATTGTTTTAACCATGATGGTAACAATGGTGATTGCAGAAGTTATGATACGCTAATGATGTAATAGTGAAAAGAAAATGAAATAACTGCAAGAAAATGCTCATCATTTTTTTAGTCAACCAGTGGTGGTGCAGTAAATTTTTTGATACTCCTCTGGGGAGGCATTGGGTTTAAAATATCCGTTGGTTATATTCCATTTTTTCAA
>NW_023662147.1:0-5000 GCF_015228065.2 Penaeus monodon | reverse complement strand
TTAGCTTGGATTTTTTGTTTTAAGAAGATATAGGGCCCCCCCAAGACACCCCGCGTCCCCGGGTCGGGACGAGTGGTGGAGCGGGAACCGTGTAGCTTGGCCCGTCTGCTGTGTCTCTCCCCCGTCTTTGAACGTATCCCAAAAGGGTAAAAGTGGGGGTGTTTACTCCCGTGCGAAAAGAAAAACCGTTCGGTCCTGCGGTTGCCCCCGGAAAGGGCAACGTTTGGGGCAGAGGTGTTGGGAAGTGTACCACTCGGGCTTGCAGTTTTTGACATCGTTCGGCCACGCGCAAGACTGTCCTCGAGCCGTCTGCAACGCTTGAAACCTGCAGCAGCGCTTTAGGGATACAAGTTTTGTTCGGTATCTACATAGGGATCGTGGATTCAAGGGTCGCTCCTGTAGCCTGCCAGGTAGGGGTGTGGCGGAGATTTTGTCTGAATGTAACTTTTCAGTAACGAGGGGTTACATCGTTCAAAGCTAAAAAGAAGTATACCAACCCAGTAAAAGGGTAAGGAGGAGGATAATATGTTTGTAAACCCACCTTACCAATTGCAAGAAAAAGGAGCCTAATAAGAACAATTTGCCACAAGAAGGGTAATGTGCAAGTGAGAGTTAATTACTTTGGATTTGTTGGGATTACCCTTTCGTGAGTCCATCATTTTGAAGAGAGGAAATTTTTAGGAAAGAATTCATATTTTTGGGCTAAATGGGCAATACTTAGCTTCGGGAACAACCAACGGGGCCTGAACTTTGACGTCTCAGGCGTTCAGCGCATGAGCGTAAGGGCGAAAATTTCACGGTACGACGGGGCGGGAAACCCTTCTTTTAGGGCCCATGAGGATATAAGGATAGATTTTTAAAAATTTCATAACCCCAATTTGGAAATCGTTAGAGGGGGGCATATAGGGGGTTTGGGCTTAGGGCAGGTAATGATATGTACTAAAACTATGTGTGAAAAAGTGAACGATTAGCGCGGAAAGTATAAGAAAATAAGGTGTGATGAAAGCAGAACGATATACACACATTCATGAGGAAGTTGTAACGAAGCATTACTAGTGGGGTACAGTAAGCAGGAGAAAACAATAATTTTTAACGGAAAACACAGCAGTAAGTATAAAAACAAAGGGGGGAACTAACATATCAATACATAGTTATTGTTCTGGGAAAAAATAAGTGTAAAAATTGCAATAGAGGACAACAAAAAAACAAACACTAGATAAAGAGCTTATATAGCAGAAAATATGATTGCAATTAAAAAAAATTCTGGCAGGCGAATGAGGTGTGAGGTGAGGGTGTGGTCACGGGTTGATCTCAATGTGTGACTTCATTTATTTTTTGTTTTGTAAAAAAATATAGACTCGAGAAGTTTTGTAATAATTTTTGTAGTATAGGGAGGGCAATATTTAATCGGGGACAAAATTTGGGAACATATTTTAATATAGCGAGGAAAGGTTTTTGGTGCTGGGTAAAACGGAATTAGGTGTGTTTAAGGGTTCGAGAAAAATTGGCGGGCAGGTGAGCCGGATTGGGGGCAGCGTAGAGTGCGAAAATACATCTTCAGCGACTTGTCAGCAAGGTAGCATAAAATAAATATAATATATATATAAAAAAAATATATAAAAATATATATTTTAAAATATATATATATATTATAAAAATATATTAAATAAATTTTATATATTATATGTGTTGTGTGTTTGGTGGTGTGTGTGGGGTTTGTGTGTGGTGTGTGGTGTTGTATCTCTCTCTCTCTCTCTCTCTCCTCTCTCTCCTCTTCTCTATATATAATATATATATATATATATATTAATATATAATTATATAATGGTGTAGTAATATATATAATATAAATATATAATATATAAAATATATAATATTATAATGTGTGGTGTGTGTTGTGTGTGTGGTGTGTTTGTGTGTCTTTTTTGGGGTGTGTGTGTGGCGTGTGTGTGGTGTGTGCGGTGTGGCGTTTTTTGTGTGTGGTTGTGTGTGTGTGTGTGTGTGGGTGGGGTTGGGGTTGTGTGTGTGGGGGTGTGGTGTGTGTTTTGGGGGTGTGTGTGTGTGTCTGTTGTGTGTGTGTGTGTGTGGTGTGTGTGGTGTGGTGTGTTGTGTGTGTGTGTGGTGTGTGTTGGTGTGTGTGTTTTGTAATATTATATATTAATAATATATATTATATATATATATTATAAAATAATAATATGATAAAATGGGTCCCGAAGGGAACGCCCCCTAAAAGGACAGTTCGTAAGACAGAGGGGGGAAAACCCGGCAGACAGGCCAAGCCACACGGGGTTTCCAGCTCCCCCCCACCTCCTCTTCGCCCCGGGAATGGGGGGTTTTTTACTAGACATCTCTCGTATCGCTCATATCTGGTGGCTTGCGGCGGCCCTCGTTATTTGGTGGTTTGCGGGGGCCCTCCGTAATTTTTTGATGACAGCGATGTCAAAAAACGACAACCCCGCGCAAATTTACTTCCCACCACGTCCCGTCGACGCCTGTTCCCTTTAAAGGAACACCAACAAGTATCCCGTCGAAGGCCTCTTTTGACTCCACCAGTCGTCCTACTACTTTTGCAGTATATTATTATATTATAATAAGATTAATGCATATATACAAAATGCATATATAGTCAAATACTCTTAGGAGGGGAGTCCATAACCCCCTAGGCCAGACCGAGTCGTCGAGTGATTCCGGTCAGAACCTCCACGCCTCACTACATAAAAATAAGTGAAGCTATTCAGTGTTCTCACCCCAGACAGTACAGACGAGCACAAATACCCAAAAACCTGAACCTTGGTTTGGTCAGTTGACCCAGAGGGCCCAACGGTTCGCCTCCTCATGCAGCGCCGTGAGCTATTTTCCCGGACCAAGTCTTGCTAGGATTACGCATCATCGGCAAAGTCAAGGCTGTGACCTGAAATTTTCCAATTTATACCCCACAATAATACGGCCCCGTACCAATCCATACAAGTATGAAAACGGGTTTGGGGCCAGGGCACACCCTGCCTTTCCCCGGGAGGGAACCCGGGAAAGAGGGAGAATGCCCCACCCCATTGACAGTACTCTGGTATCTGTATCAGGCAGAGAGCAAACCAATAACCCCGGGGGATCCCCCAAAAACCCCGTAGGCTCCCGAGACTCTTCCTGTGCCCCAGTCGATAGCCTTTTTGGATCAAAGAACTCAAGCAAACCCTTTAAAATCGGCGTTTCCCCGGACACGAAGTGTTAAGGCACGGTTACAGTTGATTCTGGGTTTTAAAACCAGATCCCAGGTCTGTGTGGGTGTTATATATATATAATATATATATATAATATAATATATATATTTTTTAATATATAAAAATTTTAATAATGTATATAATACAATTTTAATTTATACACCAACACTATATAAAATTAATTATATATTATATATATAAAATATATATATATATTTTAAATTGTTACCCCGACGCTCGTCTCTCTGCCACCAAACAAGGCAGGCTAGGCAGACGGGGTTTTACCCACAGGGTCGTGAACACTGAACAGCCCCCAAGGGCCCCGAGCACCACGGGCCCGAACCCCACGGGGGGAAACGCCAAGGGGCGAGGCAGGGCACGAAAAAAACACCCGATGACAGTTTTTCCCTTTATTTACACAAGATTTACCCGTAACTTTCTTAGGCACAATACAGGGGGGGAAACCAACATGTCACACTGCCGAACAGCTTATAACAGGGCAACACAAAGATATCAGGGCACAAGGGACACACGAGGTCTTTACGGGCAGCACCAACCCCCTCTCTTGGGTGTTCCTCCGCTCCCCGCCCGCTGCGTCAGTTTGCCCAGGTCCCTTATGTAAAAACATGTTCCACAGGACAAAGACCCCCTCGTAGCAATATATAATAATATATATATTAATATATATATATATATATAATATATATATTTAAAATATTAAAAACCCAATACACAGATGTTGTATATTATATATAAAATATTTTAATAATAATAATTATAAATATATTACATATATATTTTTAAATTTTGTATAAATACATATAATATATATAATAATAAAATATAATGTTATATATTAAATATACAATTATATTATATTATATTAGTAAACACACACACACACCACACACACACACACAATTTATAATATTCAAACATATATATATATATATATATATAAATATTATATAATATAATATAGTATTTAAAAGCATAATATATATATATATATATATATATATATATAATAAAATATATATGTTGTGTGGGGTGGTGTGTGTGTGTGATACTACATTCATTTTATATAATATATATATTAATATTATAATATATATATATATATATAAAATATTACACATACACACACAACACACACACATACACACATATACATAAAAAGGGGTTTTCATTTCAAAAATAGAAAAAAAAGAAGAAAAACAGTGTACAGTGATGATACACAAGCAATGGGTTAAAGTTCTATGGTAAAACTGGCTATGTATCGTGTTTTTTCCCAAAAAAAAAGGGTTTTCTTTACTTGGCATTGCAATGATAAATACTTTGGGAAGTTGAAGGGTTTTTAGCAAGGGGTTTGACCCAGTCAGTGATGAAATGGACAGGAAATATGTGACTGTAATGCAAATATGATCCAAAATTTAACTCTGATGTAAAAAATAGTGCATGACCGCAAGGAAAAAAAAAATTTGTAAACCAGGGGGGTTTACAAAAAATGCAGCCATAGGATTTTCAGTTTAGAAATGAGTTTAAATAATATAATTATATAATATATATATTAATATAAAATTTATATATTATATTTATATAATATATGATAAAATATTATAAATAATATAATTTTTAAATAAATAATATAAGATATTAAGAAATATATATAAAATATATTTTTATATATAGATATATATAAAATATATATAATTATAAAATTATTAATATATAATATATATATATATATTTAAAAATATATATTAAATTTTTAAAATATAT